>NW_027453865.1:32500-52500 GCF_040206685.1 Ascaphus truei | reverse complement strand
GAAAAAGGGGGGGAAGGTGGGGAAAAAAACCTCGCATCTACTTTTGCAATATTAATGCCACCATAAGCCAATAAATAACTTTACATCAGTAAGAATTGGCGGTGCTCACGGGTTGTAAATAGTATGAGTGAAAAGAGAAAAAAGTAACCCGTATGGGAGCACTCAGGTATGCAGATTAACATATAGTATTTTATTTATTTGACACAGTGCAAAAAAGGATAAGTAAACAGTACATGATTAAAAACACTTAAAAAAGGCTAGGACCCCTGTCACGGGTACTACCCATAGACACAAGTGGGCAAAACTAGGGAATGACTCAAATTGTCAACCCTTAACATGAAAATGGATAGTGACTCAAGAAACACTTGGATCGGTCAGAATAAATCACAACAGGTTAATGGGTTCACAGGCACCTATACAAAGCTAAAGATAATACGTACTACACACCAATGAAGTGACTAGTCAAAATATAAATGACAATCTTAAACCATCATAAATCTGCTTGAGCATACAATTATGTAACCAATACCAACAGCACAAATAAATCACTTGAAGGAAAAAGGTGGCATGATGGGATGAAGTCACTAGATGTGTAGAGCAATGAAGTGTGTGAATAGCATGTATGGAAAATTACCTGATGAACGCCTATTAGATAACCTTGTGTGTGTTGTCAGTATCCATAATGAAAAAATAGAGTGTCACAGTCCAGAGATTAGTTGCACCAGTGCTGGGTAGCATAGTTACATGAACATCTGTCAGGGGTCCTGCCTAGCACCCCCACTCCGACGCGTTTCGTCCAGAGACTTAGACTTGGAGTGGGGGTGCGTCGGAGTGGGGGTGCTAGGCAGGACCCCTGACAGATGTTCACGTAACTATGCTACCCAGCACTGGTGCAACTAATCTCTGGACTGTGACACTCTATTTTTTCATTATGGATACTGACAACACACACAAGGTCAATCATGTACTGCTGCGGCCAAGTTTATTCGAGCATTTGCCCGTTCTTGGCCGCAGCAGTAGCCTGGCGCGTGCCCGAGGGTGACGGGCGAGCGCCGAAGCAGCGGAAGAGCGCCCTCTGATCGGGGCGCTCTCCCTACCGCTGCCGGGTCCGCCGGGTCCCCCGGAACCCCCTGCCGCCGTCCCCCACATCGCGGGACACCAGGGCTCCCTCGGGGAGCCCTGGACGCGCGTGCAGGGGTCGCAGGCTCCCGAAGACGCCGAGGGGCGGCCACTAGCAAGCCGGGAAATCTCCCGGCTTGCGGATCTGGCCGCACTGCAATTAAGTGTGTCGGCAGTGTACTGATTACTTATCCTTTTTTGCACTGTGTCAAATAAATAAAATACTATATGTTAATCTGCATACCTGAGTGCTCCCATACGGGTTACTTTTTTCTCTTTTTACTCATATATATATATATATATATTGCGCGCGCACACACACATATAACATTTTATCCAACTTTTTCATTTATCATTTGTAGAGAAAATGAACATTGTCGCCAGAAGCGCTATTTTTTCAAAATGTAACATCTCTACTAGTGTAAAATGATACTTCATATAAAGCAGGTTATGGGACCCAGTATAAAATGACTATAATGTCTCTTATCACATCCCAGTATATGGATACTTTCTATTATCACAAGCTGCTAACATGTGACAGGACTCAGGGTCTGAGCCCAGAATGTGACATACTGAACATTCTCATTCTAAATTTCAAAAAATATTGTGTTGATTTCTGACCTGACTGCCGTGGTTACAGCTCAACCACTCTGTTCTACTGTATGTCACCACTTTCTGCCACAACCAGCTGACGGTGGATCTGCAAGGAGTTCAACGCTCATTGGCATCACATCTGTGGCTTGGTTAACGTATCATTTCTCCAGCTTTTTATTGTATTGTTTTGAAGTAGATTATATTTATTTATTTGAATAGATATTTATTTAGTTTAATAGATATTTATTTAGTTAAATAGATTATATTTGTAAGTTTAATAAGTTATATTTTTTAGTTTAATAAGTTATATTTCTTAGTTTAATAAATTATATTTCTTAGTTTAATAAGATATATTTGTTAGTTTAATAAATTATATTTCTTAGTTTAATAAATTATATTTCTTAGTTTAATAAGTTATATTTCTTAGTTTAATAAATTATATTTCTTAGTTTAATAAGTTATATTTCTTAGTTTAATAAGTTATATTTGTTAGTTAATAGATTATATTTGTTAGCACAGTAGATTATATTTACTAGTATTTAAGTCTCCCCCTCAGTGCCCCATTAGGACCCGTGGGCATATTTCACATCTTTTCGGAGTCGCTTATTTTTTAGACCCTCGAAGCCGAAACCTAAAGGGGTCAGCTAAGAAAGTCCGGATCAAGAGGAGCCGCACAGTTTAAAGACAGAACATTTCCAAGGGAGATGGAGACAATTTGGGTAAGATCTGATTAAATGACAACCTTTGGGGAAGGAAAGGGTGACGCGGGAGTGTAAGAGGGGGGTGAGAGAGCAAGGTGCTGTGTCAGATTGGGGCAGAGCAAGAGAACGCAAAAATGATGGGGATTTGCTGCACACTAAAAAAAACAATTAGTCATACTTTTACCGGTGCCCCTTAGTCTCAGGGAAGACCGGCATTTCGTCCAATGGATACAATATGATTGATGGAAAAGGGCACACGGATTTCTTTATTGGCTTTAGTGGGTTTAGCCACTTTACCTGAGAAAGGCCAGCAGGCTGAAATGTTGTTGTCTATGGCAATGCAAGAGAAAACAGGTTGGGGGGGTGGGTTCTCGCAAGGTCGCCGACCCATGGGTGAGTGTCCCCGGTGGCAACTAGTCCTGGACCCCGGGAAAGCTGTCTGTGGCCCATACAAGCTGAGTAACATGTAGAAAGGACACATGTATGTTCAGAATGAGTTAGCATGGTATTTTGAGAGGCATCATAGCAGGTCAGTGCAAGTCAGTGCAGAGCACTGCAAGGTCAGTCAATATGAGGAAGGGTCCGATGGAGGAGTTGGAGGGTCCCAGAATATCTCTTAAAGCAGGGGTGCACAAATCGAGGGGTGTGACATTTTCTTGGGGAGGGGCTCGGCGCTTACAGTGGCCCCTCGCTCTTCCCCACAGCATTTAAATTAAATGCCGGAAATCGCGCGCAAGGCCTCTGTAAGTTCCCTTTCCTTGTCTCCGGCGGCTTCTGGAGACAGCAACGTGGCGTCACATGATGTGGCATTGCCATAGCAACGTGATATCACATGACGTCGTTACATCAGAACGTCGGAGACAAGGTGGGGAGGGTGGAGGGGGGAGCAGGGGAAAAAGGTTGCGCAACCCTGTCTTAAAGCATTGTCTTGCATACAGATCAGAGGCGAAGAATGGATATGGATATCCGATGTTAAGGAGGAAATAATACTGAGATCACTACCGCTAAGACCGATTCGATGGAAGAAGGTGAGTGATGAAATAGCCGTCACTGTGTAACTCTTCCAATTACCTGCAACTTCATGCAAAGAAATAGCAACGCTTGTTTTTAACGCATTAAGCGCCTAATGGGGAATTCAACTGCTGAGAGTTTAAGGGAGTTACTCACCAAACTCAGCGACGTTTCTGTGTCTCTGTGATAACTCCCCCAGGACATGCTTGAAAACCAGAGGTAACTCAATGTATTTTTGATAAATAGAAACATGACCTTCTGGGGAAGGGTATATAATGGGTACTGGGCCTGGTGAGGTGGGTATAACGGGTTCTGGGCCTGGTGAGGTGGGTATAACGGGTACTGGGCCTGGGGAGGGGCGTATAGCAGGGTACTGGGCCTTGGGAGGGTTGTATAACTGGGTACTGAGCCTGGGGAGGGTTGTATAACTGGGTACTGGGCTTGGGGAGGTGGGTATAACGGGTATTTGCCCTGTGGAGGGCGGTATAATGTGGTATTGGGGAGGGGGTATAAGTGGCACAGGAGCTCTTGCGATACAGAGTATCACTGTCCCTGGTTACAAACACTTCATGTCTCCTGCAGATCAGGACACGCACGAAGGTGGTGCCCTTTGTGCCACCAGACGACGAGGCGGGCTACGAGGCGGACGACGAGGCATACGATAAAGCGGGCGTCAAGTGGTGCGAAGAGGTGGGCTACAAGGCGGCCGATGAGGCAGACGACGAAGCGGATGTCAAGTCTGGCGACGTGGTGGACGATGGCCTAGGAGAATACGAGAGGTGTGGACGGATCTGCTGCTTCACCTTTTTTAGGCGGAGGAGAAGACCCCGGGAGCAGGTAGCAGAATACGAGAGGTGCGGACAGATCTGCTGCTTCACCTTTTTTAGGCGGAGCAGCAGACCCCGGGAGCAGGTAGCAGAGGAGCCAGGGCGTAGATCCAGGGGTATTCTAGGGGCCCTGAGAAGTTGGTTTGACCGCAGGAGAGGCAGATAAGATCAGGAAGGCTGCGGGAGGGGCAGGTACTAGAGGGAGATTGGGATATTGGGCGTGAGAGGGTGAGAGAGAACAAGGAGCAGGGCCGGAGCACGGGTTTCATGCGCCCCAGGCGAAACTTAAAATTTGTGCCCCAGTTGTATAAAAAATAATAAGATAAATAAAATAATAAAATAAACAGTGGCGTAGCTATCGGGGCTGCAGGGGGTGCGACCGCACCCCAGCGCGACGCAAAATAAAAATAAAAGGGCGCCAAAATACTGGATAAAAAAAAGAATAATAATTTTTAAAAAAAGATAAATAAATTAGAAATAATAAGAGGAAAAAATAATAATGATTATTAATGCGCCCCTAGGACCTTTGCGCGCTAGGCGACCGCCTAATGGCCGGCCGGCCCTGCGAGGTATGCGGGAGGAAAAGGGGTGAATGGGATAGATATGTAGGGGGATGGGGGAGCAGGTGAGTTATACACAGGGGCACAAGGGCCCCATCACCCGCATCTCTATATACTGAGTGTGCCCCTGTGTATAACAACGCTGATCTGTGCTGCTCCATCTGATCTCACTGCGCAGTGATCCAGGGACCATCCGATCGCCATTTAATGGGGTCAGGAAGGAATTTTTTCCCCCCATTGCACAGCAGGGGTTATGTTTCGCCTTCCTCTGGATCACAGCAACAAACAGCCCTTTGTGCATGAATTATCAGTGAGATCTTTATACACCCTGCATTGGTCTTCACTCCTTTGCTGCCGGAGGGGCCTGCAGTGCATTGCTCTGCGTGTTACTATATCGCTCTGCAATGTGCTGCAGGCCCCTCCCAGCAAAGAGATTAATTATTTCAATAAAATACTCTCTTTAATCCAACCTATGTGTAGTGTCTTTTCTATCCGTTGTATCTATTGCTAACAGCTCAGTGATTCTTCCCCAGGTCGCTGCACTAGTGTCACACTGCCAAGCCGGGTGTGAGGGAGATTTATAGGGTCACATATACACTTCTGCCAAAACACGAGTGCAAACAGGGAGCCCCTCTGATCTCATATCTTTTATTACACAAAACGGTATCTAAAAAGGTAAAAAGAACATACATGGGATTCTGCTACAAATATCTCTCTAATTACAAACCAATTAGCAAATCATTCAGATTAGAGTCGAGCGAAAAGAAAGGGTTAAGTATCTCATGTACAGTATATGCAGTGCAGGCTGTTCTGCGCATTACATGCAGGGGGCAAAGGTTAGGAGATATAAGTAATGCTGATCTCAGAGCTGACCGGCTGACCTGCTCTACCGGCTGATCTGCTCTACTGGCTGACCGGCTGACCTGCTCTTCTGGCTGACCGGCTGACCGGCTCTACCGGCTTCCAGCTAACTGACCTGAATTGTGGCCCCTGTATCTCCCAATTAAACGTTTTATTGGCATATTCTTGTTTGACTCGTTCTATACAGACATTTTCTATACATTCATTGTGGGATTTGATAACATCTGTAAGATCTCTCAGAACATCACATTCTGTACGTTTGTGCTGAATATTTTTCCATTCTCAATTTACTTAGGGGCCTTTGCAGAGAGCAGCGCTGGAAATAATTGGAATTGGTAATAAATTGTACCTGTAATGGCGTGATTTTATCTCCATATGCAGAAAGGTCAGAAAACTGCATTTAAAATCATGCTTGATTATGGAGAGTTTCAACCGGCGAGATGCGCGCTGGTGAAACATGTTTGAAAAAAAGAGCGTTTTTTTTTTTTCTTTTCACTCTCGCCGGTGAGCTCCAGTTTCCTGCCAACTTTTGTTGGCGGAGCTAATTGTAGAATTTCTCTCCATTTTAATGGCGCGAACAGCCCCTAGATGGCGATCATACCTTTCTGCATACGGCCCTTTTCAAAACGGGCGAGATTTTGGTTCTCGCCAGCCGTGCGGCGAGTTCTACTAAAAAAAAATAAAAAATGGCGCTTTTTACTCAACTCGCCATTTCCAACCTTATTATAGCCATATAGCGCTAAAAAACGCCGAAATTTCCGTTCGCGCTGCTCTCTGCATAGGCCCCTTAATATTAGTTTTTGGCTTCAATTATTTATATCGAGCCCAAAATACCTTTATACAGAATGCTGATCCCTTTATCCCACAAATGCTGCTTCATTAAAGCCCAGGGGTGGCACTTTGTGCATTCTCAAACTTTTAGGCAACATCCCTAATTTCCAAAAGTGGGATAAAATCTGTGCATATTTAAATGGTTAATTTTTCCATTGTGACAAAATATCAATTTTCTCACTCAGACTACAAAATCCCTCCCCAAATATATCCGTTTCACATAAAAGTGTGTGCGCTTCTCCTTCCGCCTAACTGGCACGTCGTCCTTACGGGCGCCACTCCGTGTAACTCCACGCTGCCCTCCAGTGGCAAAAGAAATAAGATACATTTACTACTGCACCGACACACTTTATTCGAGCAAATACCCAGTATGTACCTGGCAGATACCTGGAATGCGCCGCTCCTCACCTCTGACAAGCCCCGTTCCGTTTGCCTTCCCAGCCTGGGTTCATGCCTGGCTGACGGGCGGCTGATCTGTTAAATGATAATGATTAGGATTTAATAGGCTGCAATGCTTCGCGTGTCTACCAGATGGCATAAATTCATGAATTGTAATGCAGCATATATATATATACTGTGCAGTATTGCAGCCAGCGGGAATAAAATGCTTCAATCCCTGTCTGGAAAATAACCCAATGCACTCGGGCAGAAAACAGTCACAAACCTCAATACACCCGGGTATACCCGAATTCGTGGGACTAGCCGAGCTCGAATAAAGTGTGTCGCCAGTGTATACTCGTCTGGCAGCTGCTCCCGTATAAGGTGGGTAACTCTGTATTAGGGGTCTAGGTAGAGTATATTTTATACTTATGTCGGATAGATGAGGAATTTATATTCCTAACGGGTTATTGTGAGAGGCCTTAGATCTTATCCTATATGCACGCAGCCCTCGCCTCTCTGACCTTGAACACATACTTCAATCTGATTTTTTGAGACTTGAAACTGGATTTCCCAAAACAAACTGATTTTAAACACTGACAAGACTGTAACAATGGTATTTGGGACCAGAGCTAAATTGCTAAAGCTACCAATGACAGAGCTTCAGATAAAAACCAGCTCTAATACCATCCTAGCCCCTGTTACTGGTTTGAAATATCTGGGCATATAGTTCAACTCCCATTTAACATTTGGGTTGCACATTGATACCCTGACATCCAAATCCTATGCCAAACTAGGTGTACTTTACAGGAACAAATCCTCCCTAAGGCCCTCATGCAGTAATCGCCTACAGCGATTCAGTAAGCCCAGAGAAGCTGGCGATTAGAGCAAAAATAACCGTTTTTTTTTTTGCCGGAAAATAAATAAATAAATAAAATCTGCAGATGCGCGGTGATAAGCCACTTTTCGGCACTGATCGCCAGTTTTTCAAACACGCTCAATTCTATAAGCCCTGATCAGCTTATTGCGGCTGATCGCCACTTTAAAATTGCTGTTTCTTCTCCAAATTGTCCAGCCACAAAAGTAGGCAAGAAGGTGGGGTGAAGCTGCGATGAAAATAAAATGCATGTATCCCGGAGCTGATATCCATTAATATCAGCATCAGAGACCCCCGGCATGAATCCCATGCATAAAAAATGCATTTACAGGCAACTTCATTACCGCCAAGGCAATGAAGGGGTTATACACCCGTGCCAGGCTTATTGTGGGTAGCGGGGGTGGGAGAAGGTGGTATTTGGCCCTGGCTGGGTGTTTAGGCCTTGCCAGGGGGTTGGGGGATGACTTAACCTCTTCTTTAACTTAGCGGTTAATACCGCTAAGGTAATGAAGGGGTTAACCCCTCCCACTACCCCCCCACCCGGTAGGCCTAAACACCCATCCTTGGGGCCAATACCCGGTTCACCCACCCCCGCTACCCACAATAAACACAAATACACATAACAGCCCCACTGGCCACCTCCTAGGTCCCTAATAAACCATTACAATATTCATAAAACCATTATTTTGTTTACACCCAGGATTATTACATGGGGTTAGGGCTATGTTATTCAGTGAGGGGTTGTATGTTTGTATTCGTAGGGACAGGCAAGGCCGGAGCCAGATGGGGTTCTCCTGCCTCTGTCCTCCCTGTCTCCTGACCCTTCCTGTAGCCGGACAAAGAAGAAGAAGCAGGCACACGGTCTTACTCAAAGGAGGTTTAATATGCCATAAAGTCCAACGTTTCGGCAGTCAAATACAGCCTTTCTCAAGGTGAAGGCTACCAAACACAAGAAAACAGTCACAATATATACCACCCCCCCTGATACTCACCCCTCCCGGCTCTGCCACATAACCAGGATGCTGACGCCCACCTGATGACGTCAGAGCTACCACATGGCGCCCCCTAGTGACGTCAGACGTCTAAATCCCTGGCAATACAGCATAGAGCTGTCTTGGAGGACTGCAGCCTCAGCCACACCTCTCCCCAGACTGAACACTCCCCCATGTGTGGCTGTGGCTGCAGTCCTCCAAGGCAGCTCTATGCTGTATTGACAGGGATTTAGACCTAGACGTCTGACGTCACTAGGGGGCGCCATATGGTAGCTCTGACGTCATCAGGTGGGTGTCAGCATCCTGGTTATGTGGCAGAGTGGGGTGGGGTTGCATCCCTTGTTTTTATGACTTTCTAATAAAGATAGATTTTTGCCAGACCTGCCTCTTCTCTGGATCATGGTGCGCTGCACTTTCTCTAGGGCAGGCCTGCACAACTCCAGTCCTCGAGGGCCGCACACAGGCCAGGTTTTTAGGATATCCCTACTTCAGCACAGCTGGCTCAATTAGTGGCTCAGTACGACTGCCTGAAACTTGGGGGGGTGGGTGGGAGACTGCCTGACACTTGGGTGGGTGACTGCCTGACACTTGGGTTGACTGCCTGACACGTGGGTGACTGACTGCCTGACACGTGGGTGGGTGACTGACTGACACGTGGGTGGGTGACTGACTGACATGTTAGACTGCCTGACACGTGGGTGGGTGGGTGACTGACTGCCTGACATATGGGTGGGTGACTGACTGACACGTGGGTGACTGACTGACACGTGGGTGAGTGGGTTGGTGTCTGTATACATTCTGTCACTGATACACACAGACACTGGGAGGGGGCAGTCACACACACACTGGGGGGGGGCAGTCACACACAAACACAGAATGGGAGGGGGGCAGACACACACACACACAGAATGGGAGGGGGGCAGACACACACACACACAGAGAATGGGAGGGGGCAGACACACACACACAGACTTGGAGGGGGCACTTACACACACTGGGAGAGGGGCATCACACAGTGGCAGGGGGCAGACAGACACACACACAGACACACAGACTGGGAGGGGGCAGTCACACATACACACAGACTGGGAGGGGGGCAGTCAAACATACACTGGGAGGGGGGCAGTCACACACACACAGACTGGGAGAGGGGCAGTCACACACACACAGACTGGGAGGGGGGAGGGCAGTCACACACACACAGACTGGGAGGGGGAGGGCAGTCACACACACAAACAGACTGGGAGGGGGGGCAGTCACACATACACTGGGAGGGAGGGGCAGTCACACATACACACAGACTGGGAGCGGGGCAGTCAAACATACACTGGGAGGGGGGGCAGTCACACACACACAGACTGGGAGAGGGGCAGTCACACACACACAGACTGGGAGGGGGAGGGCAGTCACACACGCACAGACTGGGAGGGGGGGCAGTCACACACACATAGACTGGGAGGGGGGGCAGTCACACACACACAGACTGGGAGGGGGGTAGTCACACACACACTGGGAGGGGGGCAGTCACACACACACTGGGAGGGAGGGGCAGTCACACACACACAGACTGGGAGGGGGCAGTCACACACACACACACACACACTGGGTGCGGGGGCAGTCACACACACACTGCGAGGGGGGCAGTCACACACCCACACTGGGTGGGGGGCAGTCACACACCCACACTGGGTGGGGGGGCAGTCACACGCACACTGGGAGGGGAGGCAGTCACACACACTGGGAGGGGGGCAGTCACACACACACTGGGAGGGGGGCAGTCACACACACTGGGAGGGGGGGCAGTCACACACACACTGGGAGGGGGCAGTCACACACACACTGGGAGGGGGGGCAGTCACACACACACTGGGAGGGGGGCAGTCACACACACTGGGAGGTGGGGCAGTCATACACACACAGACTGGGAGGGGGGCAGTCATACACACACAAACTGGGAGGGGAGGCAGTCACACACACAGACTGGGAGGCAGGCAGTCATACACACACAAACTGGGAGGGGGGGCAGTCACACACACAGACTGGGAGGCGGGCAGTCACACTTGCACAGACTGGAAAGGGGAGCAGTCACACACACACAGACTGGGAGGCGGGCAGTCACACACACAGACTGGGAGG
Source organism: Ascaphus truei (assembly GCF_040206685.1). NCBI lineage: Eukaryota > Metazoa > Chordata > Amphibia > Anura > Ascaphidae > Ascaphus > Ascaphus truei. Next base: position 41,613 of record NW_027453865.1, on the reverse strand, counting down.
GGGCAGTCACACATACACTGGGAGGGGGGGCAGTCACACACACAGACTGGGAGGGGGGCAGTCACACACACAGACTGGGAGGGGGCAGTCACACACACAGACTGGGAGGCAGGCAGTCATACACACACAAACTGGGAGGGGGGGCAGTCACACACACAGACTGGGAGGCAGGCAGTCACACACACAGACTGGGAGGGGGGCAGTCACACACACAGACTGGGAGGGGAGGCAGTCACACACACTGGGAGGGGGGGAAGTCACACACACACTGGGAGGGGGGCAGTCACACACACATTCTGGGAGGGGGGCAGTCACACACACAGACTGGGAGGGGGGCAGACACACACACACAGACTGGGAAGGGGGCAGACACACACACACAGACTGGGAAGGGGGCAGTCACACACACAGACTGGGAAGGGGGCAGTCACACACACAGGCGACATGGGGCTTACCTGTAGTGCCACTGTAGGGAGCCAGAAGTAGTGAGGCTTTTTTCCAGTCTGCCGGCAGTTTCAGTTGCCAGCTGTGAGCCTTCCTTCTGGTGAAAAAAAACACACACACACACACACACACACACACACACACACACACACACACTACATCCGTCCCCAATACTAAGCCCCGCCCCCGGCAAATCCTGACCTCCAACCAATCCCCTGCTTCTACTCTAAAGCCCCGCCCCCGGCATCCTGCTATTGGGGAAAAAAAAATAATACGGCCGCATCCTCCTCACGCTGCCGCCTCCGCGCACCGCCGCATCCTCCTCACGCTGCCGCCTCCGCGCACCGCCGCATCCTCCTCACGCTGCCGCCTCCGCGCACCGCCGCATCCTCCTCACGCTGCCGCCTCCGCGCACCGCCGCATCCTCCTCACGCTGCCGCCTCCGCGCACCGCCGCATCCTCATGCTGCCGCCTCCGCGCACCGCCGCATCCTCCTCACGCTGCCGCCTCCGCGCACCGCCGCCGCCTCGCGCACGGTACCAGTCACCAGGGGCAAAATCCGGGACATTTCCGGGACGGACTGTCAACCGGGACAGCACAGAAAAAAACGGGACTGTGCCGGCAAAACCGGGACAAATGGTCACTCTATAAATACACCTTATACTCCACATGCAGCACGTAACCGTGAATGCAGTATATACTCTATATACGCCATGTACCCCAATTACGACACCTTATAACCCTGCATGCAGCAAATGTACACCTTATAATCCACATACCGCACTTAACCCTGACTGCGGTATATACACTATACCCGCCATGTAACCCAATTACAGCACATTACAACACTGAATGCAGCATAAATACACCTTATACTCCACATGCAGCACGTAACCGTGAATGCAGTATATACACTATATACGCTATGTAACCCAGTTACAGTACATTGTAACGGCGAATGCAGCACCTATACACACCCTAGCGTACAACAGAACGTAACTACGAGTGCAGTATACACACTATATACACCATGTCACCCCATTACAGCCCATTGTAACTTCGGATGCGGTATATATACACCCCCTATAATCCAAATACAATATACGCCATGTAACCCAATTACAGCCAATTGTACCTCGAATGCAGCTCGTATGCCTTATACCCCGAATACAACGCATTATAACCATACCCCGAATACAACGCATTATAACCACACTGAGGTGTATACACTTTATTCCCCACATACAGCCCGCTATCACTACGAATGCGGTATGCAGCGATACCCACGGCCATTCTAGCATTGATCATAACTTTATCCAATGTTGAAAGAAATCAATTACAGCACATTATACCACTGCCATGTAACCCCACTGAGTGTCCCGTGCTCCAACCCCGGGGGGGGGGGGGGTTGGGGGATACCCACGGCCATCCTGTTGGGGGAACCGTCGTGGCAAAAAAACGTGGGGGGTTGTTGTGCCTCTCCTCGTCCTCCCTCTGGCCCCCCCCCTCCCCAGCCGCAGAGGCTGATGGAGGGCGAGCCACGTGGCAAGGGAATCCCCCCTGGCTCAAGCTCGTATTACACAAGCCAATCCTCAAGCCAATGCACACTGTTTTAAACACAGCTTTTAGACAGAGGCTGGGATGAGATGCAAAGCCATTAAACCCACTCACAGACATGTTTCAACCTTTTTTTTTTAAACTTTTTTATTCAACAACTTTTTTAAGTTTACAGACTTTTTTGGAAACCAAAAAAACACACCAAAGTGACAACAGTCACCCAACATTAGAAAGACACCAAAACATAATATATTTACATTTTCTTCCTTCATCCTTCAGATATATACAAACACAAAGATAAACTTTTCAGAAGGGAAAAAAAAAACATAACTTTACGAAAAAACCCTATAACCAAAACATCATACAAAGATAAGAACCATATACTTCAAGATTCTTTCATTTAAAAACAAAAACCCTTTCTCTATTCTCAAGTGATGCGATCATATGTTTTAATTCTTTCTCCATACGTTCCAAACCTCTCTTACTTTCCTCTAACTGGAATCCAGACCACACTTTTTTCATACCCGTCCCTTGCCTCTTTCACATCCCAATATCTCCGCCCAAATCCCCTCGCAAGTTGATTGTGCAAAACCTCTTCCTTTGTAAGCCCTACTTCATCCTTTCCCGTTGAACATGCCATATGGGTTTTTAAGTTCTTCACCTCCTCTGATCATTTCACAGTACCGTTTCAAAAAAGTCACAATCTCCTCTTTCCTTGCATACGGATTGTACATGTGAAGTACAAGTGGTCTCTCCTCCAGCATAAAACTTGGAATTACCTTGATGCCATGTAAGATCGGGTCACCAGACTTCTCCTTGCACTTTTCAAAAGTGCACCAAACATCCGCTTCTTGATGACAGGTCAGGTCATAAATCCCCTGTGCAGGGAAATCCTGAAGGCAGAAGATCCTCTCAGTGTCCAGACCGATCAATTGCTTCAGCACCTTCTCCACTATCCACAGCAGGTTCACTCGACTTCTCTCGGTCTCCTCGATCAGGAACCGAATGGAATTGCGCATTCCAGCTTGTGACGTCATCTCTGCTCTCTCAAGCTCAGGTGCGGCACCCCAAAAGCAGCAAGGGACTTTAGCCAGTAAAGGCGATGTCCCAGGGCAAAGGTGCCGGCCCCTCACTTCCGCATCCGCTCGCTCAGAACCGCTCGCTCAGGATCACTCCTCTTAGCTCGAGATGGCGTGCCCCCCCAAAAGCAGCAGGAGTCTTTAGTCCCCGAAGGGACGATGACTCAAGGCCAAGGGGACACAGGCTCAGCTACACAGCTGTTTCGACCTTAATGGGTCTCATCAGTGTGGGGTTGGTCTTAATGGCAAAGCAGGTTTGAGACTAGACTAGGTAATCACCACTACTATTAAGGTTATGGTGGATAAAAAAGTGACAAAAACCCTCCACAGTAAAGCATAAAGCAACTGTAAATATTACTGTATGTTCATTTGCATGTAAAGGTAATCCCAAGTTTTATGCTGGAGGAGAGACCACTTGTACTTCACATGTACACTCCGTATGCAAGGAAAGAGGAGATTGTGTGTTTTTTGAAACGGTATTGTGAAATGATTAGAGGAGGTGAAGAACTAAAAAATCCGTATGGCATGTTCAACGGGAAGAGACGTTTCTGGGTACGGTTCAGACGGGATCCATCATGTGTGGGAGGAGTTACACACCCACCGGCCATGTTCAATAGTAGAGGAGACAGAGGATTTTTGTTTTACCCGGGACAGCCTCTATATTGCAGGCATTGCCACACTTATGGACATACAAAGGAGGGTTGCACGAAAACGGGAATTGTGTGCCGTAATTGCGGGGAAGAGGGACATACTGCAGCCAACTGTGGTGTCCCTAAGAGATGCCATCTTTGCGGAGAGGAAGGACACTTGGCACGGCAGTGCACTAAAAGGACATATGCCCAGACAGCTAAAGGGGACAGTGTGCTAGAAGAAGAGGAAGAGACAGTTGAGGGTCAGGGAATTTTTGAGATGGAGAGTTCCCAAGAGGGAGGGCTTGATCCGGCTATAACAGCAATGTATGAGGAGGATTTAAGAAGAGAAGAAAGGGTAGAAAGTGGCCCAATAGAGGGTTTGGCGGGTTCTATAAGTGATATCGTGGAGAAAAAAGAGGAAGATTTCTTTCTGGACTCCTTGGCCCAGAAACTGGAGGTGGGGGGAGGGGAGGAGACGGGAACAGTGCATCAGAAAGATGCGGGGGAGGGGGAAATACGGTCATTGAGTGTGGTGGAACCTAGCTGGGCAGAAAGTATGGAGTTTCAAGATGCACAGAGGGGGAGGGAAGGTCCCCAAGATGTCTTGGAGGAGGAAATGGAAATAGGAGGGAAAAAAGCTCAAAAGCGTAAAAATCTGCAAGGGATAGAAACAAAGGAAGATAAGGATAGCCAGAGTAAAGGGGAGCCTAGAGAGGAAGGTGTAGAGGGTAAAGTTGTAAAAGTATCAGGGAAAGTAACCCTAAAAGTGAAGATGGAACATTTTGAAGACGCAGTGGGAGATGTTCTGTTTTGGGTTGGTATTTTTCGGAAGCAGCATGGGGGGAGTAGTGAGGAACAGATAATAGAAAGATTAGAAAAACTGATGTACCAAAGAAAACAGCTGACAAAAGAGCAGTATGAAGAATTAAAAAAGGAGCATGTACAGTGGGTTAAAATAAAAGAGGCTAGGGGAGAGGTGAGGGAGAAGGAGAGAAGTGAGGGCAATAGCTCGTCCTCACAAAGCCAGATAAGCGTGGAGGGAACTAAAATACAGAGAAGTGTAAGTGCAGTAAGTGGGAATGAAAGTGATGGAAAGGCAGGCCAACAGAGTGGGGGTGAAGGGGGAGAGATTAGGGAAAGTAAAGGTGGAAAAGGAGAAAAGGCAGGCCTTAGTGGAAGAACAAAAGTAAGTTATGAAAGCGAGAGAGAAAGGAAGGCGAGGGAGTGGCATGTAAAAGAGGTGATAAATAATATAAATAAAGAGGCAGGTGACTTAGGGTTAAATGTTTCAAAAACGGGATGGCTGAAAGTACAGTTCCCAAAAGCAGAGGTGTCTAAAGAGGAAGTAAGAAAATTAGGAATACAATGTAGTACGTATCATATCCGTGAGGCGTTAGAGAAATTGCTGGGACACGTGAAGTAATTAGATGCAATGTTAAATGTCCTGTGGAAAGTACGAAAAGTCGCGAGTAGAAATGGGAAGTAACCATATTTTTTTGTATTGAGTGTGTTTGGTAGTAGATGCACAGATGATGCCTTGGAATGTGTTGTTTTGTTTGGCTTTTTAGAATGGTTTTGTGCCTTTGGGTTGGTTTTTGTCTTGGCAATATAAGGATTGTATAGTGATGTTTTCGGTTTATTATTTTCTGTAAAATGATACTAAATGGTTGTTAATATGTGAACCGTAAAAAAAAAAAAATGTCTGTGAGTGGGTTTAATGGCTTTGCATCTCATCCCAGCCTCTGTCTAAAAGCTGTGTTTAAAACAGCATGCATTGGCTTGAGGATTGGCTTGTGTAATACGAGCTTGAGACAAAAGGTGGCACTGAGTGCTCATTTGCATGTCATTTCCCAGAATCCCTTGCTGCAGTGGAAGCGCTGTATGCTGGGTGATAATGGGGAAAGACAGGGTTGCAGACCTGTCTAAGACATGCAAATGAACATACAGTAATATTTACAGTTGCTATATATATATACATATATATGTACCCCTCAGTTTTATACAGTCATGGTGTTCATCATGTGTGGGACGCAGAGCCCAGAACCTAATGTCATGTTAGCATCAGAGAGTCACAGTAATAACTCAGCACTCACCCATGTAACACCTTCTCTGGTAGCTCTCTGTCTGTGTCTCTATCTACCTTTCTGTCTCCTGCATGACCAGGGAGGCTGCGAGGGACCCCCTCCCCCTCCCACTTGGAACCGGTACCCACATATAACAGACGAGTAATGACAGACTCAGTTTGGAGGTATAAAAGGCCGCGGCTTTGTTTATTAACAATCATAATACTGGAGTAAGCGCTAGTCCAAGCCAGAGTGGGGTCAGAGGGTCAGCCAGGCCTTGGCCTTCTGCCCCCGTACCCGGCCGACCCCTAAAGAGCCGGCCGTTGTCGCGAGTGGGTTCCCGGGTGTCACGTTAGCTTGACCCTGCCCAATCGCTCCTACCCCCGGGCGACGCCCGCCCCGAGCCCATCTGGCAAGGACAAGCACTTACCCCCGAACTGCCGCCGCGACAGTGGTAAAATGACCAACTGGAGCCTCCTGAAGGAACTTCAGTCCTTTGTTTCTCGGGAGATCTTCGGACACTGCCCTGTAAAATATGATGGTACATGTTACAGCTTACAGGTAGTGCAGACAGCTTATCACCAAGGGAATTGTAAATACTCCACGGAGTGGCCGGGGGCAAGCGTCTGCCCCCGACTGTCTTGCTAATGGGGTGGGTGGGTTGGATACTTCGCAGCAGACCGGGAGCAGAATGGAAGATTCAGCTCCCGGCTGTCTCTTTTGTACTGCCCTAGGCCTGTCCCCTCCCCCCCCCAGGGGGGGCCGCGACGGCGGCCCAGAGATCCCAGCGAGGTGAGGGGGGAGGGGGGCTTGCCCCCTGGTCATGGGCTTCCCTCGCCTAATTGGCTGGAGGGATTGCTTGACCAGGGAGGCTGCGAGGGACCCCCTCCCACTTGGAAACGGTACCCACATATAACAGACAAGTAATGACAGACTCAGTTTGGAGGTATAAAAGGCTGCGGCTTTGTTTATTAACAATCATAATACTGGAGTAAGCGCTAGTCCAAGCCAGAGTGGGGTCAGAGGGTCAGCCAGGCCTTGGCCTGCCACCCCCGTACCCGGCCGACCCCTAAAGAGCCGGCCGTTGTCGCGAGTGGGTTCCCGGGTGTCACATTAGCTTGACCCCGCCCAATCGCTCCTACCCCCGGGCGACGCCCGCCCCGAGCCCATCTGGCAAGGACAACACTTACCCCCGAACTGCCGCCACTCACGGCTCTATTTAAACCTCCTTAAATTAGACCGTGCCGCCAACCCCGCAAGGACCCTCTCCAGCCCCTCCTGCAATTCGTTATTGAACAAGTCCGCCCCTATCTCGGATAAGTGTGTGCCGTCGGCCGGGAACAGGCCAGTTGACTTGTTGTCGAACTCGGGATGGGTGATCTGCCATCCCCCACACTGCGTCACAAACTTCCCCACCATCTTGTTCAGTTTGACCCGCGCTCAGTCGATGGCGCCCGGTGCCCTTGCGCCCCTCCACACTCTCCTGCACAATATGTCCGACCAAACGATCTGTACTTCTGGCCAACGGGCGAGCATGAGGGCTAGGTCGTGTTTTATTGAATTAACCAGCTCGAAGTAGCGTCGAGCGGCCAGGTCGTTGCCCCCGACGTGGAGGAGCAAGATCTGCGGCGCCCTCCTATCCCTTCCCAATCACGATTAGCCGCGGGAGCAACTGAGCCCACCGCAGCCCCCTACCTCCCCCCCATACCACATTTGCCTCCTCTGTTCGCAACCCGAGGTTAGCCCCGCATGGGCGTTTGACGGCCCGCTTCTCTGCCCAGTGTATAAGCGAGTCTCCGATTATCCAAGTGGGTGCGGCGTCTGTGAAGGCATAAAGAGGATGAGGGGGTTTATCCAAGCACGCTAAATACCAGATAATGCGGGCCTGATATAGGACCGGTATCTGTTAGACTTCCATCGCCCTATCTTTTGTACAAAAAATGTAATGACCCGGCGCTTCAGGCTACAACAATACCCCAGTCCAATGATTAGTCCATATAGATATGGAAAGTTCTTTTCAATATTCCAGCTGATGGAGCAATGGTGATCCAATTGCTGGCTGCTGGTTCCGAACTCCTCCTAGTATGTAATGGACAAAAAGGAAAAGACCATTGCGCAGCCACAAGAATCCATAAATAACTCCACAACAGATTAAAGTAATGAACTTACAGACTTGCTGTGTTATTGTTCCTTTGAGACAATCTGTGCTTTTAACCTCTTCTCTTCCAGATATCACGAATGCCACGTGTTGTATGTCTATCCTCCAGGTTTTCTGTCTGTTCACAGCATTACCACTTGGTCATAGTTCCCATGTGTTCCCAGAAAGGAAATAACATGGAAGATGATGGTGCAGATTGATAAAAATTTATTACAATAAAAATAAAAAACAGCCAAGGGCTTACTCACATAAACCAGGCTGTGTAAAAACAGCTGACAACGTGCCGTCCGCAGCTTGATACAATCAGGTAGGCAGGCTTCTGGGAGGATAGTGCTATTGTTGTTTGCAAACCCTGAAGTGGCGTCTAACTCTCAGTAGTTACTCTGCGAGATTCAGCTTGAGGTGGCCAGCACTGCAGAATGTGCTCTGCTCACCTCTCTGGGTAACTGCCGTCAGCCCGCGCTACGCCTCGTGATGTCACACTCTGATGTCACACTCTGGCGTCTCTCCTGATCGCTATGCTCCTGCTTCTGAAGACCGTGTCAGTTCTAGCTCCTCCCTCTCCATACGCGTTTCGTGACGCAATGTGGTCACTTCATCAGTGGATGAGGGGGGATAAGTATATACACCATATAATCCAAACCCGTCATGTAACCGCGCATGTGGTCTATAAACATTATATTCAGAACCCAGCACGTAACCATGATCGCAGTGTATACCATATAATCCAAATACAGCACGCCACCACCACTGCGGTACCGTATACACCCCTGTAACCCAAATACCGCACATTATAACCCTGACTGTAGCATATATACCCGTTATAATCCAATACGGCGCGTAACCTTGAATGCAGTATATCCACTATACCCGCCATGTAACCCACTTAAAGCACATTATAACACCTTATACTCCACATGCCGCACGTAACCGTGAATGCAGTATATACTCTATAAACGACTTTATAACCCTGAATGAAGCATATATACACTTTATAATCCACATACAGCACTTACCCTGAATGCGGTATATACACTATGTACGCCATGTAACCCAATTACAGCACATTACAACACTGAATGCAGCATAAATACATAGGGTGACCAGATTTCAAAAATGAAAAACCGGGACACCTTAAAAAATAATTTATTAAACAAATTACATCACGTGACACCCCCCG
>NW_027453865.1:0-27500 GCF_040206685.1 Ascaphus truei | reverse complement strand
GCTTCTATCGGCGGTTCTCTCCACCACCCACTTTATTATGGAAAATGTGAGTTTCCTAATTACCTGTGCATAATACATTTGTATAGTTCATACTATTTGCACTATTTGTGGTTTTCTTTATTTTCATATCATCCACTTCACTGAGAGGATACAGACTCCAGTAACATAAAGGGCTCCAGTCAGAGAGAGAAGGATCTCTGACATGCAGTGATTTTATACGTTTTTTGTGAGTTCATTTCTTATGTTTTACATCTTTTAAAGCAGTGAATTACCATCTGCACTATATATATTTATATTTTTTCACATATCACGAGATCCAGCGCTCCTCCTCAACCCCAAGAAAAGAATACAGGAATATTTACAGTATATATATATATATATATATATATATATATATATAAATATATATGTTCAAATAACGGGGGGGAAAAGGGGGGGAAGGTGGGGAAAAAAACCTCGCATCTACTTTTGCAATATTAATGCCACCATAAGCCAATAAATAACTTTACATCAGTAAGAATTGGCGGTGCTCACGGGTTGTAAATAGTATGAGTGAAAAGAGAAAAAGGTAAAACGTGTGGGAGCACTCAGGTATGCAGATTAACATATAGTATTTTATTTATTTGACACAGTGCAAAAAAGGATAAGTAAACAGTACATGATTAAAAACACTTAAAAAAGGCTAGGACCCCTGTCACGGGTACTACCCATAGACACAAGTGGGCAAAACTAGGGAATGACTCAAATTGTCAACCCTTAACATGAAAATGGATAGTGACTCAAGAAACACTTGGATCGGTCAGAATAAATCACAACAGCTTAATGGGTTCACAGGCGCCTATACAAAGCTAAAGATAATACGTACTACACACCAATGAAGTGACTAGTCAAAATATAAATGACAATCTTAAACCATCATGAATCTGCTTGAGCATACAATTATGTAACCAATACCAACAGCACAAATAAATCACTTGAAGGAAAAAGGTGGCATGATGGGATGAAGTCACTAGATGTGTAGAGCAATGAAGTGTGTGAATAGCATGGACGCGTTTCGTCCAGAGACTTAGACTTGGAGTGGGGGTGCGTCGGAGTGGGGGTGCTAGGCAGGACCCCTGACAGATGTTCACGTAACTATGCTACCCAGCACTGGTGCAACTAATCTTTGGACTGTGACACTCTATTTTTTCATTATGGATACTGACAACACACACAAGGTTATCTAATAGGTGTTCATCAGGTAATTTTCCATACATGCTATTCACACACTTCATTGCTCTACACATCTAGTGACTTCATCCCATCATGCCACCTTTTTCCTTCAAGTGATTTATTTGTGCTGTTGGTATTGGTTACATAATTGTATGCTCAAGCAGATTCATGATGGTTTAAGATTGTCATTTATATTTTGACTAGTCACTTCATTGGTGTGTAGTACGTATTATCTTTAGCTTTGTATAGGTGCCTGTGAACCCATTAAGCTGTTGTGATTTATTCTGACCTATCCAAGTGTTTCTTGGGTCACTATCCATTTTCATGTTAAGGGTTGACAATTTGAGTCATTCCCTAGTTTTGCCCACTTGTGTCTATGGGTAGTACCCGTGACAGGGGTCCTAGCCTTTTTTAAGTGTTTTTAATCATGTACTGTTTACTTATCCTTTTTTGCACTGTGTCAAATAAATAAAATACTATATGTTAATCTGCATACCTGAGTGCTCCCATACGGGTTACTTTTTTCTCTTTTCACTCATATATATATATATATATATATATATATATATTGCGCGCGCACACACACATATAACGTTTTATCCAACTTTTTCATTTATCATTTGTAGAGAAAATGAACATTGTCGCCAGAAGCGCTATTTTTTCAAAATGTAACATCTCTACTAGTGTAAAATGATACTTCATATAAAGCAGGTTATGGGACCCAGTATAAAATGACTATAATGTCTCTTATCACATCCCAGTATATGGATACTTTCTATTATCACAAGCTGCTAACATGTGACAGGGCTCAGTGTCTGAGCCCAGAATGTGACATACTGAACATTCTCATTCTAAATTTCAAAAAATATTGTGTTGATTTCTGACCTGACTGCCGTGGTTACAGCTCAACCACTCTGTTCTACTGCATGTCACCACTTTCTGCCACAACCAGCTGACGGTGGATCTGCAAGGAGTTCAACGCTCATTGGCATCACATCTGTGGCTTGGTTAACGTATCATTTCTCCAGCTTTTTATTGTATTGTTTTGAAGTAGATTATATTTATTTAGTTGAATAGATATTTATTTAGTTTAATAGATATTTATTTAGTTAAATAGATTATATTTGTAAGTTTAATAAGTTATATTTCTTAGTTTAATAAGTTATATTTCTTAGTTTAATAAATTATATTTCTTAGTTTAATAAGATATATTTGTTAGTTTAATAAGTTATATTTCTTAGTTTAATAAATTATATTTCTTAGTTTAATAAGTTATATTTCTTAGTTTAATAAATTATATTTCTTAGTTTAATAAGTTATATTTCTTAGTTTAATAAGTTATATTTGTTAGTTAATAGATTATATTTGTTAGCACAGTAGATTATATTTACTAGTATTTAAGTCTCCCCCTCAGTGCCCCATTAGGACCCGTGGGCATATTTCACATCTTTTCGGAGTCGCTTATTTTTTAGACCCTCGAAGCCGAAACCTAAAGGGGTCAGCTAAGAAAGTCCGGATCAAGAGGAGCCGCACAGTTTAAAGACAGAACATTTCCAAGGGAGATGGAGACAATTTGGGTAAGATCTGATTAAATGACAACCTTTGGGGAAGGAAAGGGTGACGCGGGAGTGTAAGAGGGGGGTGAGAGAGCAAGGTGCTGTGTCAGATTGGGGCAGAGCAAGAGAACGCAAAAATGATGGGGATTTGCTGCACACTAAAAAAAACAATTAGTCATACTTTTACCGGTGCCCCTTAGTCTCAGGGAAGACCGGCATTTCGTCCAATGGATACAATATGATTGATGGAAAAGGGCACACGGATTTGAATAAAAAAAGATAATTTATTGTGCCACAGACTACAATGTTTCGGCTGCTGGCCTTTCTTTATTGGCTTTAGTGGGTTTAGCCACTTTACCTGAGAAAGGCCAGCAGGCTGAAATGTTGTTGTCTATGGCAATGCAAGAGAAAACAGGTTGGGGGGGTGGGTTCTCGCAAGGTCGCCGACCCATGGGTGAGTGTCCCCCGGTGGCAACTAGTCCTGGACCCCGGGAAAGCTGTCTGTGGCCCATACAAGCTGAGTAACATGTAGAAAGGACACATGTATGTTCAGAATGAGTTAGCATGGTATTTTGAGAGGCATCATAGCAGGTCAGTGCAAGTCAGTGCAGAGCACTGCAAGGTCAGTCAATATGAGGAAGGGTCCGATGGAGGAGTTGGAGGGTCCCAGAATATCTCTTAAAGCAGGGGTGCGCAAATCGAGGGGTGCGACATTTTCTTGGGGAGGGGCTCGGCGCTTACAGTGGCCCCTCGCTCTTCCCCACAGCATTTAAATTAAATGCCGGAAATCGCGCGCAAGGCCTCTGTAAGTTCCCTTTCCTTGTCTCCGGCGGCTTCTGGAGACAGCAACGTGGCGTCACATGATGTGGCATTGCCATAGCAACGTGATATCACATGACGTCGTTACATCAGAACGTCGGAGACAAGGTGGGGAGGGTGGAGGGGGGAGCAGGGGAAAAAGGTTGCGCAACCCTGTCTTAAAGCATTGTCTTGCATACAGATCAGAGGCGAAGAATGGATATGGATATCCGATGTTAAGGAGGAAATAAAACTGAGATCACTACCGCTAAGACCGATTCGATGGAAGAAGGTGAGTGATGAAATAGCCGTCACTGTGTAACTCTTCCAATTACCTGCAACTTCATGCAAAGAAATAGCAACGCTTGTTTTTAACGCATTAAGCGCCTAATGGGGAATTCAACTGCTGAGAGTTTAAGGGAGTTACTCACCAAACTCAGCGGCGTTTCTGTGTCTCTGTGATAACTCCCCCAGGACATGCTTGAAAACCAGAGGTAACTCAATGTATTTTTGATAAATAGAAACATGACCTTCTGGGGAAGGGTATATAATGGGTACTGGGCCTGGTGAGGTGGGTATAACGGGTTCTGGGCCTGGTGAGGTGGGTATAACGGGTACTGGGCCTGGGGAGGGGCGTATAGCAGGGTACTGGGCCTTGGGAGGGTTGTATAACTGGGTACTGAGCCTGGGGAGGGTTGTATAACTGGGTACTGGGCTTGGGGAGGTGGGTATAACGGGTATTTGCCCTGTGGAGGGCGGTATAATGTGGTATTGGGGAGGGGGTATAAGTGGCACAGGAGCTCTTGCGATACAGAGTATCACTGTCCCTGGTTACAAACACTTCATGTCTCCTGCAGATCAGGACACGCACGAAGGTGGTGCCCTTTGTGCCACCAGACGACGAGGCGGGCTACGAGGCGGACGACGAGGCATACGATAAAGCAGGCGTCAAGTGGTGCGAAGAGGTGGGCTACAAGGCGGCCGATGAGGCAGACGACGAAGCGGATGTCAAGTCTGGCGACGTGGTGGACGAAGGCCTAGGAGAATACGAGAGGTGTGGACGGATCTGCTGCTTCACCTTTTTTAGGCGGAAGAGAAGACCCCGGGAGCAGGTAGCAGAATACGAGAGGTGCGGACAGATCTGCTGCTTCACCTTTTTTAGGCGGAGCAGCAGACCCCGGGAGCAGGTAGCAGAGGAGCCAGGGCGTAGATCCAGGGGTATTCTAGGGGCCCTGAGAAGTTGGTTTGACCGCAGGAGAGGCAGATAAGATCAGGAAGGCTGCGGGAGGGGCAGGTACTAGAGGGAGATTGGGATATTGGGCGTGAGAGGGTGAGAGAGAACAAGGAGCAGGGCCGGAGCACGGGTTTCATGCGCCCCAGGCGAAACTTAAAATTTGTGCCCCAGTTGTATAAAAAATAATAAGATAAATAAAATAATAAAATAAACAGTGGCGTAGCTATCGGGGCTGCAGGGGGTGCGACCGCACCCCAGCGCGACGCAAAATAAAAATAAAAGGGCGCCAAAATACTGGATAAAAAAAAGAATAATAATTTTTAAAAAAAGATAAATAAATTAGAAATAATAAGAGGAAAAAATAATAATGATTATTAATGCGCCCCTAGGACCTTTGCGCGCTAGGCGACCGCCTAATGGCCGGCCGGCCCTGCGAGGTATGCGGGAGGAAAAGGGGTGAATGGGATAGATATGTAGGGGGATGGGGGAGCAGGTGAGTTATACACAGGGGCACAAGGGCCCCATCACCCGCATCTCTATATACTGAGTGTGCCCCTGTGTATAACAACGCTGATCTGTGCTGCTCCATCTGATCTCACTGCGCAGTGATCCAGGGACCATCCGATCGCCATTTAATGGGGTCAGGAAGGAATTTTTTTCCCCCATTGCACAGCAGGGGTTATGTTTCGCCTTCCTCTGGATCACAGCAACAAACAGCCCTTTGTGCATGAATTATCAGTGAGATCTTTATACACCCTGCATTGGTCTTCACTCCTTTGCTGCCGGAGGGGCCTGCAGTGCATTGCTCTGCGTGTTACTATATCGCTCTGCAATGTGCTGCAGGCCCCTCCCAGCAAAGAGATTAATTATTTCAATAAAATACTCTCTTTAATCCAACCTATGTGTAGTGTCTTTTCTATCCGTTGTATCTATTGCTAACAGCTCAGTGATTCTTCCCCAGGTCGCTGCACTAGTGTCACACTGCCAAGCCGGGTGTGAGGGAGATTTATAGGGTCACATATACACTTCTGCCAAAACACGAGTGCAAACAGGGAGCCCCTCTGATCTCATATCTTTTATTACACAAAACGGTATCTAAAAAGGTAAAAAGAACATACATGGGATTCTGCTACAAATATCTCTCTAATTACAAACCAATTAGCAAATCATTCAGATTAGAGTCGAGCGAAAAGAAAGGGTTAAGTATCTCATGTACAGTATATGCAGTGCAGGCTGTTCTGCGCATTACATGCAGGGGGCAAAGGTTAGGAGATATAAGTAATGCTGATCTCAGAGCTGACCGGCTGACCTGCTCTACCGGCTGACCGGCTGATCTGCTCTACTGGCTGACCGGCTGACCTGCTCTTCTGGCTGACCGGCTGACCGGCTCTACCGGCTGACCGGCTTCCCTTCTTCCAGCTAACTGACCTGAATTGTGGCCCCTGTATCTCCCAATTAAACGTTTTATTGGCATATTCTTGTTTGACTCGTTCTATACAGACATTTTCTATACATTCATTGTGGGATTTGATAACATCTGTAAGATCTCTCAGAACATCACATTCTGTACGTTTGTGCTGAATATTTTTCCATTCTCAATTTACTTAGGGGCCTTTGCAGAGAGCAGCGCTGGAAATAATTGGAATTGGTAATAAATTGTACCTGTAATGGCGTGATTTTATCTCCATATGCAGAAAGGTCAGAAAACTGCATTTAAAATCATGCTTGATTATGGAGAGTTTCAACCGGCGAGATGCGCGCTGGTGAAACATGTTTGAAAAAAAGAGCGTTTTTTTTTTTCTTTTCACTCTCGCCGGTGAGCTCCAGTTTCCTGCCAACTTTTGTTGGCGGAGCTAATTGTA
The DNA here is from genome assembly GCF_040206685.1 of Ascaphus truei. NCBI lineage: Eukaryota > Metazoa > Chordata > Amphibia > Anura > Ascaphidae > Ascaphus > Ascaphus truei. Next base: position 20,838 of record NW_027453865.1, on the reverse strand, counting down.
GAATTTCTCTCCATTTTAATGGCGCGAACAGCCCCTAGATGGCGATCATACCTTTCTGCATACGGCCCTTTTCAAAACTGGCGAGATTTTGGTTCTCGCCAGCCGTGCGGCGAGTTCTACTAAAAAAAAATAAAAAATGGCGCTTTTTACTCAACTCGCCATTTCCAACCTTATTATAGCCATATAGCGCTAAAAAACGCCGAAATTTCCGTTCGCGCTGCTCTCTGCATAGGCCCCTTAATATTAGTTTTTGGCTTCAATTATTTATATCGAGCCCAAAATACCTTTATACAGAATGCTGATCCCTTTATCCCACAAATGCTGCTTCATTAAAGCCCAGGGGTGGCACTTTGTGCATTCTCAAACTTTTAGGCAACATCCCTAATTTCCAAAAGTGGGATAAAATCTGTGCATATTTAAATGGTTAATTTTTCCATTGTGACAAAATATCAATTTTCTCACTCAGACTACAAAATCCCTCCCCAAATATATCCGTTTCACATAAAAGTGTGTGCGCTTCTCCTTCCGCCTAACTGGCACGTCGTCCTTACGGGCGCCACTCCGTGTAACTCCACGCTGCCCTCCAGTGGCAAAAGAAATAAGATACATTTACTACTGTATACTCGTCTGGCAGCTGCTCCCGTATAAGGTGGGTAACTCTGTATTAGGGGTCTAGGTAGAGTATATTTTATACTTATGTCGGATAGATGAGGAATTTATATTCCTAACGGGTTATTGTGAGAGGCCTTAGATCTTATCCTATATGCACGCAGCCCTCGCCTCTCTGACCTTGAACACATACTTCAATCTGATTTTTTGAGACTTGAAACTGGATTTCCCAAAACAAACTGATTTTAAACACTGACAAGACTGTAACAATGGTATTTGGGACCAGAGCTAAATTGCTAAAGCTACCAATGACAGAGCTTCAGATAAAAACCAGCTCTAATACCATCCTAGCCCCTGTTACTGGTTTGAAATATCTGGGCATATAGTTCAACTCCCATTTAACATTTGGGTTGCACATTGATACCCTGACATCCAAATCCTATGCCAAACTAGGTGTACTTTACAGGAACAAATCCTCCCTAAGGCCCTCATGCAGTAATCGCCTACAGCGATTCAGTAAGCCCAGAGAAGCTGGCGATTAGAGCAAAAATAACCGTTTTTTTTTTTGCCGGAAAATAAATAAATAAATAAAATCTGCAGATGCGCGGTGATAAGCCACTTTTCGGCACTGATCGCCAGTTTTTCAAACACGCTCAATTCTATAAGCCCTGATCAGCTTATTGCGGCTGATCGCCACTTTAAAATTGCTGTTTCTTCTCCAAATTGTCCAGCCACAAAAGTAGGCAAGAAGGTGGGGTGAAGCTGCGATGAAAATAAAATGCATGTATCCCGGAGCTGATATCCATTAATATCAGCATCAGAGACCCCCGGCATGAATCCCATGCATAAAAAATGCATTTACAGGCAACTTCATTACCGCCAAGGCAATGAAGAGGTTATACACCCGTGCCAGGCTTATTGTGGGTAGCGGGGGTGGGAGAAGGTGGTATTTGGCCCTGGCTGGGTGTTTAGGCCTTGCCAGGGGGTTGGGGGATGACTTAACCTCTTCTTTAACTTAGCGGTTAATACCGCTAAGGTAATGAAGGGGTTAACCCCTCCCACTACCCCCCCACCCGGTAGGCCTAAACACCCATCCTTGGGGCCAATACCCGGTTCACCCACCCCCGCTACCCACAATAAACACAAATACACATAACAGCCCCACTGGCCACCTCCTAGGTCCCTAATAAACCATTACAATATTCATAAAACCATTATTTTGTTTACACCCAGGATTATTACATGGGGTTAGGGCTATGTTATTCAGTGAGGGGTTGTATGTTTGTATTCGTAGGGACAGGCAAGGCCGGAGCCAGATGGGGTTCTCCTGCCTCTGTCCTCCCTGTCTCCTGACCCTTCCTGTAGCCGGACAAAGAAGAAGAAGCAGGCACACGGTCTTACTCAAAGGAGGTTTAATATGCCATAAAGTCCAACGTTTCGGCAGTCAAATACAGCCTTTCTCAAGGTGAAGGCTACCAAACACAAGAAAACAGTCACAATATATACCACCCCCCCTGATACTCACCCCTCCCGGCTCTGCCACATAACCAGGATGCTGACGCCCACCTGATGACGTCAGAGCTACCACATGGCGCCCCCTAGTGACGTCAGACGTCTAAATCCCTGGCAATACAGCATAGAGCTGTCTTGGAGGACTGCAGCCTCAGCCACACCTCTCCCCAGACTGAACACTCCCCCATGTGTGGCTGTGGCTGCAGTCCTCCAAGGCAGCTCTATGCTGTATTGCCAGGGATTTAGACCTAGACGTCTGACGTCACTAGGGGGCGCCATATGGTAGCTCTGACGTCATCAGGTGGGTGTCAGCATCCTGGTTATGTGGCAGAGTGGGGTGGGGTTGCATCCCTTGTTTTTATGACTTTCTAATAAAGATAGATTTTTGCCAGACCTGCCTCTTCTCTGGATCATGGTGCGCTGCACTTTCTCTAGGGCAGGCCTGCACAACTCCAGTCCTCGAGGGCCGCACACAGGCCAGGTTTTTAGGATATCCCTACTTCAGCACAGCTGGCTCAATTAGTGGCTCAGTACGACTGCCTGAAACTTGGGGGGGTGGGTGGGAGACTGCCTGACACTTGGGTGGGTGACTGCCTGACACTTGGGTTGACTGCCTGACACGTGGGTGACTGACTGCCTGACACGTGGGTGGGTGACTGACTGACACGTGGGTGGGTGACTGACTGACATGTTAGACTGCCTGACACGTGGGTGGGTGGGTGACTGACTGCCTGACATATGGGTGGGTGACTGACTGACACGTGGGTGACTGACTGACACGTGGGTGAGTGGGTGAGTGGGTGAGTGGGTTGGTGTCTGTATACATTCTGTCACTGATACACACAGACACTGGGAGGGGGCAGTCACACACACACTGAGGGGGGGCAGTCACACACAAACACAGAATGGGAGGGGGGCAGACACACACACACACAGAGAATGGGAGGGGGCAGACACACACACACACAGACTTGGAGGGGGCACTTACACACACTGGGAGAGGGGCATCACACAGTGGCAGGGGGCAGACAGACACACACACAGACACACAGACTGGGAGGGGGCAGTCACACATACACACAGACTGGGAGCGGGGCAGTCAAACATACACTGGGAGGGGGGGCAGTCACACACACACAGACTGGGAGAGGGGCAGTCACACACACACAGACTGGGAGGGGGAGGGCAGTCACACACGCACAGACTGGGAGGGGGGGCAGTCACACACACATAGACTGGGAGGGGGGGCAGTCACACACACACAGACTGGGAGGGGGGTAGTCACACACACACTGGGAGGGGGGCAGTCACACACACACTGGGAGGGAGGGGCAGTCACACACACACAGACTGGGAGGGGGCAGTCACACACACACACACACACTGGGTGCGGGGGCAGTCACACACACACTGCGAGGGGGGCAGTCACACACCCACACTGGGTGGGGGGCAGTCACACACCCACACTGGGTGGGGGGGCAGTCACACACACACTGGGAGGGGAGGCAGTCACACACACTGGGAGGGGGGCAGTCACACACACACTGGGAGGGGGGCAGTCACACACACTGGGAGGGGGGGCAGTCACACACACACTGGGAGGGGGCAGTCACACACACACTGGGAGGGGGGGCAGTCACACACACACTGGGAGGGGGGCAGTCACACACACTGGGAGGTGGGGCAGTCATACACACACAGACTGGGAGGGGGGCAGTCATACACACACAAACTGGGAGGGGGGGCAGTCACACACACAGACTGGGAGGCGGGCAGTCACACTTGCACAGACTGGAAAGGGGAGCAGTCACACACACACAGACTGGGAGGCGGGCAGTCACACACACAGACTGGGAGGGGGGCAGTCACACATACACTGGGAGGGGGGGCAGTCACACACACAGACTGGGAGGGGGGCAGTCACACACACAGACTGGGAGGGGGCAGTCACACACACAGACTGGGAGGCAGGCAGTCATACACACACAAACTGGGAGGGGGGGCAGTCACACACACAGACTGGGAGGCGGGCAGTCACACTTGCACAGACTGGAAAGGGGAGCAGTCACACACACACAGACTGGGAGGCAGGCAGTCACACACACAGACTGGGAGGGGGGCAGTCACACACACAGACTGGGAGGGGAGGCAGTCACACACACTGGGAGGGGGGAAGTCACACACAGAGACTGGGAGGGGGGCAGTCACACACACAGACTGGGAGGGGGGCAGTCACACACACAGACTGGGAGGGGGGCAGACACACACACACACAAACTGGGAAGGGGGCAGACACACACACACAGACTGGGAAGGGGGCAGACACACACACACAGACTGGAAGGGGGCAGTCACACACACAGACTGGGAAGGGGGCAGTCACACACACAGGCGACATGGGGCTTACCTGTAATGCCACTGTAGGGAGCCAGAAGTAGTGAGGCTTTTTTCCAGTCTGCCGGCAGTTTCAGTTGCCAGCTGTGAGCCTTCCTTCTGGTGAAAACACACACACACACACACACACACACACACACACACACACACACACACACACACACACACACACACACACACACACACACACACACACACACACACACACACACACACACACACACACACACACTACATCCGTCCCTAATACTAAGCCCCGCCCCCGGCATATCCTAACCTCCAACCAATCCCCTGCTTCTACTCTAAAGCCCCGCCCCCGGCATCCTGCTATTGGGGAAAAAAAAAAATACGGCCGCCGCATCCTCCACACGCTGCCGCCTCCGCGCACCGCCGCATCCTCCTCATGCTGCCGCCTCCGCGCACCGCCGCCGACTCACGCTCGGTACCAGTCACCAGGGGCAAAACCCGGGACATTTCCGGGACGGACTGTCAACCGGGACAGCACAGAAAAAAACGGGACTGTGCCGGCAAAACCGGGACGAATGGTCACTCTATAAATACACCTTATACTCCACATGCAGCACGTAACCGTGAATGCAGTATATACTCTATATACGCCATGTACCCCAATTACGACACCTTATAACCCTGCGTGCAGCAAATGTACACCTTATAATCCACATACCGCACTTAACCCTGACTGCGGTATATACACTATACCCGCCATGTAACCCAATTACAGCACATTACAACACTGAATGCAGCATAAATACACCTTATACTCCACATGCAGCACGTAACCGTGAATGCAGTATATACACTATATACGCCATGTAACCCAGTTACAGTACATTGTAACGGCGAATGCAGCACCTATACACACCCTATCGTACAGAACGTAACTACGAGTGCAGTATACACACTATATACACCATGTCACCCCATTAAAGCCCATTGTAACTTCGGATGCGGTATATACACACCCCCTATAATCCAAATACAATATACGCCATGTAACCCAATTACAGCCAATTGTACCTCAAATGCAGCTCGTATGCCTTATAACCCGAATACAACGCATTATAACCATACCCCGAATACAACGCATTATAACCATACCCCGAATACAACGCATTATAACCATACCCCGAATACAACGCATTATAACCACACTGAGGTGTATACACTTTATTCCCCACATACAGCCCGCTGTCACTACGAATGCGGTATGCAGCGATACCCACGGCCATTCTAGCATTGATCATAACTTTATCCAATGTTGAAAGAAATCAATTACAGCACATTATACCACTGCCATGTAACCCCACTGAGTGTCCCGTGCTCCAACCCCGGGGGGGGGGGGGTTGGGGGATACCCACGGCCATTCTGTTGGGGGAACCGTCGTGGCAAAAAAACGTGGGGGGTTGTTGTGCCTCTCCTCGTCCTCCCTCTGGCCCCCCCCTCCCCAGCCGCAGAGGCTGATGGAGGGCGAGCCACGTGGCAAGGGAATCCCCCCTGGCTATTCCCTGGTACCGGCAAGGGGATCCCCCCATTCCCCGGAGGCCCCCCCTCCCCGTCCGCCAGCTACCAAGGCTGATGGAGGGAGAGCCACGCGGTAAGGGGGATCCCCACTAGCTATCCCTTGGTCCGGCAGGCGGATCCCCCCCTTCGCCGGAGGCCCCCCCCTCCCCGCCTGCCGAGCAGGCCAGCCACGGAGGCTGAGGGAGGGAGAGCCGCGCGGTAGGGGGATCCCCCGTGGCAGCACTCCCCGGCCGCCTCGCAACTATCCCCTGGACAGCCATAGCGGAGGCGGAGGGGGGGGATGCTGCGATCGGGCCCAAAGGGAGACTACAAACTCACCTGGAGGAGAGGAGAGGACACTAAACTTCGCAGCAGACCGGGAGCAGAATGGAAGATTCAGCTCCCGGCTGCCTCTTTTGTACTGACCTAGGCCTGCCCCCCCCCCCCCCAGGGGGGGCCGCGATGGCGGCCCAGAGATCCCAGGGAGGTGAGGGGGGAGGGGGCTTGCCCCCTGGTCATGGGCTTCCCTTGCCTAATTGGCTGGAGGGATTGCTTCTGCAGGGGGCCAAGCTTTATATATTATGTGTATAGACTCTACCGCGCTGGGAGTCCGTCCCCGGACCTGATAATCAGCCCTTCCCCGCTCACCATTTGTCCCGGCACTTAGCTGCTCCCAGCTCTTTGTCACGACCCTGCATTTCTCTGCAGACAACGCAGCTAAGTGAATTACTGTGCCTGCATGCAAAGAAATGCTAAAACACACATTACATTACTGGCTGCCTTTCTAAGGCCGTGTTCGGGGTGGCTGCTACGCGACGCGTGCGTGTGCACGTCCGTCGCAATTTCAGATTGTTTGGTGGGAGTGTTCAAACTGAAAACTCCACCGGCGGTAAAGTGCAGCGTTGACGCCGCTGTAACCAGAAATGATATTTGGGGCTGCAGTCGCATCACGTGAGCTGGTTCAGCGAACCAGCTCCATGACACGTTCCCCCCGCCAAGCTCCCAAATGCCGCGACCCGACTCCTGCAGCCTGAACACAGATCACCAGGCTGCAGGAGCACGCGGGGGAGGTGCGCGTGGACGCACGCTGCCGCAGCAGCTACGCTGAACTCAGCCTTACTGTACATGGGGCATAAAGTGTTTTTCTACATATATATAGCCTGGCCTTCGGCATCTATTGCTAATTCTGGGCCTTTCCTCTGTCAGTCCTGTTAGAACAGGCAGTGGAAAGGTTAATTCCTTCAGTTAGCCTGTTTGCATTTCAGCTCTGAGTATAGTAGCAATATTCAGGGGCAGGCCTAAGCAACCTTTGAGCATGTTAATCCAAAGGGTGGATATGGGTTGGAACACCCCCTGATGTGTGTGAGCCAATCAGTATCCAGCTTTGAGTTGTAATGATTCAAAGCTAGAGACACTCCCGGAGCGGAGGGGGGGAGGAAAGGGGAGCGGAGGAGGGGGAGGAAAGGGGAGCGGAGGAGGGGGGGGAAAGGGGAGCGGAGGGGGGGGAAAGGGGAGCGGAGGGGGGGGGAAAGGGGAGCGGAGGGGGGGGGAAAGGGGAGCGGAGGGGGGGGGAAGGGGAGCGGAGGGGGGGGGGAAGGGGAGCGGAGGGGGGGGGAAAGGGGAGCAGAGGGGGGAAAGGGGAGCGGAGGGGGGGGTGGAAAGGGGAGCGGGGGGGGAAAGGGGAGCGGGAGGGGGGAGAAAGGGGAGCGGGAGGGGGGAGAAAGGGGAGCGGGAGGGGGGAGAAAGGGGAGGGGGAGAAAGGGGAGCGGGAGGGGGGAGAAAGGGGAGCGGGGGAGAAAGGGGAGGGGGGGGAGAAAGGGGAGGGGGGGAGAAAGGGGAGGGGGGGGGAGAAAGGGGAGGGGGGGGGGAGAAAGGGGAGGGGGGGGGAGAAAGGGGAGGGGGGGGGAGAAAGGGGAGGGGGGGGATCGACACACTGCTTGGACAGTTAAGGCAGGTGTCATTACGTCCCTCATAACGCACACACAAAAAACGTCTGCTACAGCCGTGTATAACGCGGGGGAACTCTTCCCTAACTCCTCCTGTTGTCACCCTTCAAATCCCGGCACCAAACTTGGGCGCAAAGACCTTGCAACAATTTGCCTCGCTACATCACCCCCTTGGCCTAATAAACATGCTATTACTATTAGTTCACATTAGCCCAAGGAAGGGGGGTTACATTTGTTGGGCGATCTGATTGAAAAACACAAAGCCCCCCCGTTCCCCGTGACTCGCCCCCCCACCCGTTCCCCGTGACTCGCGGCTCGCCCCCCCCCTCAGTTCCCCGTGACTCGCCCCCCCGTTCACCGTGACTCGCGGCTCGCCCCCCCCCCCCGTTCCCCGTGACTCGCGCTCCCCCCCGCCGGCGCCCACTTGTCCCCCGATGTGCCGTCCGGCTGAGTGAGGCGTGCAGCCGGCGGCAGGAAGCGCCCTGTGTGGGCCTGTGTGGGCCTGTGTGGGCCAGAGGCGCGAGGCTGCGCGCCTGAAATGGGAGAGTTACTGGCGCCATAAGCTGAGGCGGGACGCGCAGTTACTTACCTGAGGGGGAGGTAGCGCCGGGGAGGTAAGGAAGCGGCTGGGATAGGAGGGCCGCTCTTCCCCTCCGTCTGGAGCCGGTGCAGGGCGGCGCACGTGATGGGGGGGGACGGACAGAGGGGGGGGGGTGGTGTGTGTGTGTGTGTCCTGTCTGTATATGTGTATGTGTCCTGTCTGTCTATCTATGTCCTGTCTGTGTATCTCAGTGTGTGTGTGTGTATCTGTGTGTGTCTCAGTGTGTGTGTGTGTGTGTATCTGTATGTGTCTCAGTGTGTGTGTATCTTTGTGTGTGTCTCAGTGTCCTGCCTGTGTGTGTCTCCGTGTCCTGCCTGTGTGTGTCTCCGTGTGTGTGTGTGTATCTCTGTGTGAGTGTATGTGTGTGTCCGGCCAATGAGAGGTGTGCGGGGGCGGGCCAAGGGAGCCAATGGGATTGCCGCTAGGGACACAGGGGACACAGGGAGACACATACAGACACGGCCACAGAACACTTTCACAAATATATAGTAGATAGATAGATAGATAGATAGATAGATAGATAGATAGATAGATAGATAGATAGATAGATATACACACACTATTAAGGTTATGGTGGGTAAAAAAGTGACAAAAACCCTCCACAGTAAAGCATAAAGCAACTGTAAATATTACTGTATGTTCATTTGCATGTCTTAGACAGGTCTGCAACCCTGTCTTTCCCCATTGTCACCCAGCATACAGCGCTTCCACTGCAGCAAGGGATTCTGGGAAATGACATGCAAATGAGCACTCAGTGCCACCTTTTGTCTCAAGCTCGTATTACACAAGCCAATCCTCAAGCCAATGCACACTGTTTTAAACACAGCTTCTAGACAGAGGCTGGGATGAGATGCAAAGCCATTAAACCCACTCACAGACATGTTTCAACCATTTTTTTTTTTAACTTTTTTATTCAACAACTTTTTTAAGTTTACAGACTTTTTTGGAAACCAAAAAAACACACCATAGTGACAACAGTCACCCAACATTAGAAAGACACCAAAACATAATATATTTACATTTTCTTCCTTCATCCTTCAGATATATACAAACACAAAGATAAACTTTTCAGAAGGGAAAAAAAAAACATAACTTTACGAAAAAACCCTATAATCAAAACATCATACAAAGATAAGAACCATATACTTCAAGATGCTTTCATTTAAAAACAAAAACCCTTTCTCTATTCTCAAGTGATGCGATCATCTGTTTTAATTCTTTCTCCATACGTTCCAAACCTCTCTTACTTTCCTCTAACTGGAATCCAGACATCACACTTTTTTCATACCCGTCCCTTGCCTCTTTCACATCCCAATATCTCCGCCCAAATCCCCTCGCAAGTTGATTGTGCAAAACCTCTTCCTTTGTAAACCCTACTTCATCCTTTCCCTGGGTGCTCCTCCCCTTACTATCTCCCGCAGAATTTGCCTCTTTTGCCTGTACAATCCCTTTTTTGCCTGCCTTTTCTTCACTTTCGTTCCCACTTACTCCACTTACACTTCTCTGTATTTTAGTTCCCTCCACGCTTATCTGACTTTTTTGTGAGGACGAGCTGTTGCTCTCGCTACTCTCTTTCTCCCTCACCTCTCCCCTAGCCTCTTTTATTTTAACCCACTGTACATGCTCCTTTTTTAATTCTTCATATTGCTCTTTTATCAGATGTTTTCTTTGGTACATCATTTTTCCAATCTTTCTATTATCTGTTCATCACTACTACCCCCATGCTGCTTCCGGAAAATACCCACCCAAAACAGAACATCTCCCACTGCGTTCTCAAATTGTTCCATTTTCTCTTTTAGGGTTACCTTCCCTGATACTTTTTTAACTTTACCCTCTACACCCTTCTCTCTAGGCTCCACTTTACTCTGGCAATCCTTATCATCCTTTGTTTCTATCCCTTGCGAAGACTCGTTTTTGCTTCCACTAACAACAAACCCTTTACACTTACTCTTTCCCTCTTTACCTTTTCCACTCGCACCACCAGGGCCTGCCTTCTCCTCAGTTTCTTGCGCTTCCCTATCTAACTTCTTATTTTCCTCTTTTCCTTTACTCACGGTCTGTTCCTCTTCCCTACTAACGTCAATACTGGACAAATCCAGCGCACAAAACTTTGACTTCGTCACCTTATCTTGCCGTAGCTCACTCTTCCCCTCCCCATCAACTGTACAAATATCATTGTCACTTTGTAAACTTCGTTTTTGCGCCCCTTTCTTGTGTCCGGTCGTGTCCATTATTTCCACTTCCACCTCCCCCTCTATTGGGCCACTCTCTACCATTTCTTCCCTTCTTAAATCCTCCTCATACATTGCTGTTATAGCCGGATCAAGCCCTCCCTCTTGGGAACTCTCCATCTCACAAATTCCCAGACCCTCCACTGTCTCTTCCTCTTCTTCTAGCACACTGTCCCCTTTAGCTGTCTGGGCATATGTCCTTTTTGTGCACTGCCGTGCCAAGTGTCCTTCCTCTCCGCAAAGATGGCATCTCTTAGGGACTCCACAGTTGGCTGCAGTATGTCCCTCTTCCCCGCAATTACGGCACACAATTCCCGTTTTCCTGCAACCCTCCTTTGTATGTCCATAAGTGTGGCAATGCCTGCAATATAGAGGCTGTCCCGAGTAAAACAAAAATCCTCTGTCTCCTCTTATATTGAACATGGCCGGTGGGTGTGTCACTCCTCCCGCACATGATGGATCCCGTCTCAACCGTACCCAGAAACGTCTCTTCCCGTTGAACATGCCATATGGGTTTTTAAGTTCTTCACCTCCTCTGATCATTTCACAGTACCGTTTCAAAAAAGTCACAATCTCCTATTTCCTTGCATACGGAGTGTACATGTGAAGTACAAGTGGTCTCTCCTCCAGCATAAAACTTGGAATTACCTTGATGCCATGTAAGATCGGGTCACCAGACTTCTCCTTGCACTTTTCAAAAGTGCACCAAACATCCGCTTCTTGATGACAGGTCAGGTCATAAATCCCCTGTGCAGGGAAATCCTGAAGGCAGAAGATCCTCTCAGTGTCCAGACCGATCAATTGCTTCAGCACCTTCTCCACTATCCACAGCAGGTTCACTCGACTTCTCTCGGTCTCCTCGATCAGGAACCGAATGGAATTGCGCATTCCAGCTTGTGACGTCATCTCTGCTCTCTCAAGCTCAGGTGCGGCACCCCAAAAGCAGCAAGGGACTTTAGCCAGTAAAGGCGATGTTCCAGGGCAAAGGTGCCGGCCCCTCACTTCCGCATCCGCTCGCTCAGAACCGCTCGCTCAGGATCACTCCTCTTAGCTCGAGATGGCGTGCCCCCCCAAAAGCAGCAGGAGTCTTTAGTCCCCGAAGGGACGATGACTCAAGGCCAAGGGGACACAGGCTCAGCTACACAGCTGTTTCGACCTTAATGGGTCTCATCAGTGTGGGGTTGGTCTTAATGGCAAAGCAGGTTTGAGACTAGACTAGGTAATCACCACTACTATTAAGGTTATGGTGGGTAAAAAAGTGACAAAAACCCTCCACAGTAAAGCATAAAGCAACTGTAAATATTACTGTATGTTCATTTGCATGTAAAGGTAATCCCAAGTTTTATGCTGGAGGAGAGACCACTTGTACTTCACATGTACACTCCGTATGCAAGGAAAGAGGAGATTGTGTGTTTTTTGAAACAGTATTGTGAAATGATTAGAGGAGGTGAAGAACTAAAAAATCCGTATGGCATGTTCAACGGGAAGAGACGTTTCTGGGTACGGTTCAGACGGGATCCATCATGTGTGGGAGGAGTTACACACCCACCGGCCATGTTCAATATTAGAGGAGACAGAGGATTTTTGTTTTACCCGGGACAGCCTCTATATTGCAGGCATTGCCACACTTATGGACATACAAAGGAGGGTTGCACGAAAACGGGAATTGTGTGCCGTAATTGCGGGGAAGAGGGACATACTGCAGCCAACTGTGGTGTCCCTAAGAGATGCCATCTTTGCGGAGAGGAAGGACACTTGGCACGGCAGTGCACTAAAAGGACATATGCCCAGACAGCTAAAGGGGACAGTGTGCTAGAAGAAGAGGAAGAGACAGTTGAGGGTCAGGGAATTTTTGAGATGGAGAGTTCCCAAGAGGGAGGGCTTGATCCGGCTATAACAGCAATGTATGAGGAGGATTTAAGAAGAGAAGAAAGGGTAGAAAGCGGCCCAATAGAGGGTTTGGCGGGTTCTATAAGTGATATCGTGGAGAAAAAAGAGGAAGATTTCTTTCTGGACTCCTTGGCCCAGAAACTGGAGGTGGGGGGAGGGGAGGAGACGGGAACAGTGCATCAGAAAGATGCGGGGGGGGAGGGGGGAAATACGGTCATTGAGTGTGGTGGAACCTAGCTGGGCAGAAAGTATGGAGTTTCAAGATGCACAGAGGGGGAGGGAAGGTCCCCATGATGTCTTGGAGGAGGAAATGGAAATAGGAGGGAAAAAGCGCAAAAGCGTAAAAATCTGCAAGGGATAGAAACAAAGGAAGATAAGGATAGCCAGAGTAAAGGGGAGCCTAGAGAGGAAGGTGTAGAGGGTAAAGTTGTAAAAGTATCAGGGAAAGTAACCCTAAAAGTGAAGATGGAACATTTTGAAGACGCAGTGGGAGATGTTCTGTTTTGGGTTGGTATTTTTCGGAAGCAGCATGGGGGGAGTAGTGAGGAACAGATAATAGAAAGATTAGAAAAACTGATGTACCAAAGAAAACAGCTGACAAAAGAGCAGTATGAAGAATTAAAAAAGGAGCATGTACAGTGGGTTAAAATAAAAGAGGCTAGGGGAGAGGTGAGAGAGAAGGAGAGAAGTGAGGGCAATAGCTCGTCCTCACAAAGCCAGATAAGCGTGGAGGGAACTAAAATACAGAGAAGTGTAAGTGCAGTAAGTGGGAATGAAAGTGATGGAAAGGCAGGCCAACAGAGTGGGGTTGAAGGGGGAGAGATTAGGGAAAGTAAAGGGGGAAAAGGAGAAAAGGCAGGCCTTAGTGGAAGAACAAAAGTAAGTTATGAAAGCGAGAGAGAAAGGAAGGCGAGGGAGTGGCATGTAAAAGAGGTGATAAATAATATAAATAAAGAGGCAGGTGACTTAGGGTTAAATGTTTCAAAAACGGAATGGCTGAAAGTACAGTTCCCAAAAGCAGAGGTGTCTAAAGAGGAAGTAAGAAAATTAGGAATACAATGTAGTACGTATCATATCCGTGAGGCGTTAGAGAAATTGCTGGGACACGTGAAGTAATTAGATGCAATGTTAAATGTCCTGTGGAAAGTACGAAAAGTCGCGTGTAGAAATGGGAAGTAACCATATTTTTTTGCATTGAGTGTGTTTGGTAGTAGATGCACAGATGATGCCTTGGAATGTGTTGTTTTGTTTGGCTTTTTAGAATGGTTTTGTGCCTTTGGGTTGGTTTTTGTCTTGGCAATATAAGGATTGTATAGTGATGTTTTCGGTTTATTATTTTCTGTAAAATGATACTAAATGGTTGTTAATATGTGAACCGTAAAAAAAAAAAAATGTCTGTGAGTGGGTTTAATGGCTTTGCATCTCATCCCAGCCTCTGTCTAAAAGCTGTGTTTAAAACAGCATGCATTGGCTTGAGGATTGGCTTGTGTAATACGAGCTTGAGACAAAAGGTGGCACTGAGTGCTCATTTGCATGTCATTTCCCAGAATCCCTTGCTGCAGTGGAAGCGCTGTATGCTGGGTGATAATGGGGAAAGACAGGGTTGCAGACCTGTCTAAGACATGCAAATGAACATACAGTAATATTTACAGTTGCTATATATATATACATATATATGTACCCCTCAGTTTTATACAGTCATGGTGTTCATCATGTGTGGGACGCAGAGCCCAGAACCTAATGTCATGTTAGCATCAGAGAGTCACAGTAATAACTCAGCACTCACCCATGTAACACCTTCTCTGGTAGCTCTCTGTCTGTGTCTCTATCTACCTTTCTGTCTCCTGCATGACCAGGGAGGCTGCGAGGGACCCCCTCCCCCTCCCACTTGGAACCGGTACCCACATATAACAGACGAGTAATGACAGACTCAGTTTGGAGGTATAAAAGGCCGCGGCTTTGTTTATTAACAATCATAATACTGGAGTAAGCGCTAGTCCAAGCCAGAGTGGGGTCAGAGGGTCAGCCAGGCCTTGGCCTTCTGCCCCCGTACCCGGCCGACCCCTAAAGAGCCGGCCGTTGTCGCGAGTGGGTTCCCGGGTGTCACGTTAGCTTGACCCCGCCCAATCGCTCCTACCCCCGGGCGACGCCCGCCCCGAGCCCATCTGGCAAGGACAAGCACTTACCCCCGAACTGCCGCCGCGACAGTGGTAAAATGACCAACTGGAGCCTCCTGAAGGAACTTCAGTCCTTTGTTTCTCGGGAGATCTTCGGACACTGCCCTGTAAAATATGATGGTACATGTTACAGCTTACAGGTAGTGCAGACAGCTTATCACCAAGGGAATTGTAAATACTCCACGGAGTGGCCGGGGGCAAGCGTCTGCCCCCGACTGTCTTGCTAATGGGGTGGGTGGGTTGGATACTTCGCAGCAGACCGGGAGCAGAATGGAAGATTCAGCTCCCGGCTGTCTCTTTTGTACTGCCCTAGGCCTGTCCCCTCCCCCCCCCAGGGGGGGCCGCGACGGCGGCCCAGAGATCCCAGCGAGGTGAGGGGGGAGGGGGGCTTGCCCCCTGGTCATGGGCTTCCCTCGCCTAATTGGCTGGAGGGATTGCTTGACCAGGGAGGCTGCGAGGGACCCCCTCCCACTTGGAAACGGTACCCACATATAACAGACAAGTAATGACAGACTCAGTTTGGAGGTATAAAAGGCTGCGGCTTTGTTTATTAACAATCATAATACTGGAGTAAGCGCTAGTCCAAGCCAGAGTGGGGTCAGAGGGTCAGCCAGGCCTTGGCCTGCCACCCCCGTACCCGGCCGACCCCTAAAGAGCCGGCCGTTGTCGCGAGTGGGTTCCCGGGTGTCACGTTAGCTTGACCCCGCCCAATCGCTCCTACCCCCGGTCGACGCCCGCCCCAAGCCCATCTGGCAAGGACAAGCACTTACCCCCGAACTGCCGCCACTCACGGCTCTATTTAAACCTCCTTAAATTAGACCGTGCCGCCAACCCCGCAAGGACCCTCTCCAGCCCCTCCTGCAATTCGTTATTGAACAAGTCCGCCCCTATCTAGGATAAGTGTGTGCCGTCGGCCGGGAACAGGCCAGTTGACTTGTTGTCGAACTCGGGATGGGTGATCTGCCATCCCCCACACTGCGTCACAAACTTCCCCACCATCTTGTTCAGTTTGACCCGCGCTCAGTCGATGGCGCCCGGTGCCCTTGCGCCCCTCCACACTCTCCTGCACAATATGTCCGACCAAACGATCTGTACTTCTGGCCAACGGGCGAGCATGAGGGCTAGGTCGTGTTTTATTGAATTAACCAGCTCGAAGTAGCGTCGAGCGGCCAGGTCGTTGCCCCCGACGTGGAGGAGCAAGATCTGCGGCGCCCTCCTATCCCTGCCCATCACCATTAGCCGCGGGAGCAACTGAGCCCACCGCAGCCCCCTACCTCCCCCCCATACCACATTTGCCTCCTCCGTTCGCAACCCGAGGTTAGCCCCGCATGGGCGTTTGACGGCCCGCTTCTCTGCCCAGTGTATAAGCGAGTCTCCGATTATCCAAGTGGGTGCGGCGTCTGTGAAGGCATAAAGAGGATGAGGGGGTTTATCCAAGCACGCTAAATACCAGATAATGCGGGCCTGATATAGGACCGGTATCTGTTAGACTTCCATCGCCCTATCTTTTGTACAAAAAATGTAATGACCCGGCGCTTCAGGCTACAACAATACCCCAGTCCAATGATTAGTCCATATAGATATGGAAAGTTCTTTTCAATATTCCAGCTGATGGAGCGATGGTGATCCAATTGCTGGCTGCTGGTTCCGAACTCCTCCTAGTATGTAATGGACAAAAAGGAAAAGACCATTGCGCAGCCACAAGAATCCATAAATAACTCCACAACAGATTAAAGTAATGAACTTACAGACTTGCTGTGTTATTGTTCCTTTGAGACAATCTGTGCTTTTAACCTCTTCTCTTCCAGATATCACGAATGCCACGTGTTGTATGTCTATCCTCCAGGTTTTCTGTCTGTTCACAGCATTACCACTTGGTCATAGTTCCCATGTGTTCCCAGAAAGGAAATAACATGGAAGATGATGGTGCAGATTGATAAAAATTTATTACAATAAAATAAAAAACAGCCAAGGGCTTACTCACATAAACCAGGCTGTGTAAAAACAGCTGACAACGTGCTGTCCGCAGCTTGATACAATCAGGTAGGCAGGCTTCTGGGAGGATGGCGCTATTGTTGTTTGCAAACCCTGAAGTGGCGTCTAACTCTCAGTAGTTACTCTGCGAGATTCAGCTTGAGGTGGCCAGCACTGCAGAATGTGCTCTGCTCACCTCTCTGGGTAACTGCCGTCAGCCCGCGCTACGCCTCGTGATGTCACACTCTGATGTCACACTCTGGCGTCTCTCCTGATCGCTATGCTCCTGCTTCTGAAGACCGTGTCAGTTCTAGCTCCTCCCTCTCCATACGCGTTTCGTGACGCAATGTGGTCACTTCATCAGTGGATGAGGGGGGATAAGTATATACACCATATAATCCAAACCCGTCATGTAACCGCGCATGTGGTCTATAAACATTATATTCAGAACCCAGCACGTAACCATGATCGCAGTGTATACCATATAATCCAAATACAGCACGCCACCACGCCTGCGGTACCGTATACACCCCTGTAACCCAAATACCGCACATTATAACCCTGAGTGTAGCATATATACCCGTTATAATCCAATACGGCGCGTAACCTTGAATGCAGTATATCCACTATACCCGCCATGTAACCCAATTAAAGCACATTATAACACCTTATACTCCACATGCCGCACGTAACCGTGAATGCAGTATATACTCTATAAACGACTTTATAACCCTGAATGAAGCATATATACACTTTATAATCCACATACAGCACTTACCCTGAATGCGGTATATACACTATGTACGCCATGTAACCCAATTACAGCACATTACAACACTGAATGCAGCATAAATACATAGGGTGACCAGATTTCGAAAATGAAAAACCGGGACACCTTAAAAAATAATTTATTAAACAAATTACATCACGTGACACCCCCCGTTGCCATGACAATGAGACACTTTGATGCCCCTGCAGTGTTAGTGTGTATAGAGGTGGGGGCTTTGCTTGGGCCCTTCAACTCTTACAGCCAGGGCATTATTGGCCAGGAATGCCCAGTTCGGAGGGGATTACTACTTCAAAATGTACTTGATTCGTAACAACATCAAAAAACTCTAATACCAATAACTAACAACCACAGACAATGGTAATCTAAACCATCAAATAAAATGTCTACGGCCCTTGTTCAAGCATGTTTGCGGTACTTACCAGATAAATCAGTGCCTGCAATCCACGACTGTATCCGCCTCTCCGAGCGTCTGAAAGCAATCCAGCGTTCCTGGTGTGTGGCTGAAGAGGTGAGGGACTCCCTCCTCTCAAACGGAAAAGAAGAGCAAAAAATAGAGTTGGAACATACCTATCATACAGGATGAGAGAGAGAGACAGAGAATGAGAGAGGAGACAGAGAATGAGAGAGAGACAGAGAATGAGAGAGAGACAGACAATGAGAGAGACACAGAGAATGAGAGAGACACAGAGAATGAGAGAGACACAGAGAATGAGAGAGAGACAGACACAGAGGGCCTCATGCAGAGAGCATAGAATTTTCAAATTGGCGAATTTCATAAAAAGTAGCTTTTTTGGAGAGTTTTATTCTCCATATGCAGAAAAGTGCGAATTCTGCTATGTTTAACATGGATGCGTGTGTCGAGTTTGAATGGGAAAGATGCGCGCTTCAGAAATGTGTAAAAAAAAAATCGCGGCTTTTTTCCCCCCTTTGCTATAGGCGGCGGAGCGCCATTTTATTGCCAACTTTTCCTGGCGCGGCAAAAATGAGAAAATCGCGCCATTTCCCTGGCGCGAACAGCCGCTACATGCCGTTCGTACCTCTCTGCATTCGGAGAGTTTTAAAATGGCGAGACGGAGGTTCTCGCCAGCCGCGAGGCGAGTTTTAGCAATAGAAAAAACAAAATGGCGCGTTTTTCGTAACTCGCCATTTTCTGCCGGTTTCTGCGCGAAATTGTACAAAAAATGGCGAATTTTGAAATAACGATGCTCTCTGCATGAGGCCCAGAGAGAGAGAGACAAAAGTAATGTACTGTATAACCATTATACCGTACCCCCTAGTATTCGTGTAATCATTGTCCCACACCCCCTATTACTCATGCTTTGGCAATACTGAAATGTTTTTTTGACATGCCAATCAAGCTGATTTGATTTGAGAGACACAGAGACACACACAGAGACACAGAGAGAGACAGAGATACAGAGACACACACAGAGATACACAGAGAGAAACAGAGACACACAGAGACACAGAGACACAGAGAGAGACAGAGACACAGAGACACACACAGAGACACAGAGACACACAGAGAGAGACAGAGACACACAGAGAGAGACAGAGACACACAGAGAGAGACAGAGACACACAGAGAGAGAGAGAGAGACACAGAGAGACACACAGAGAGAGACAGACAGAGAGAGACAGAGACACACAGAGAGAGACAGAGACACACAGAGAGAGAGACAGAGACACAGAGAGACACAGAGAGACACAGAGAGAGAGAGAGACACGGGCCTATTTAGTAAGCGTCGATAAGGCTGCGTCTATAGTATTTCAGACGGAGGGAAGGCGCACACGCTGCAATACACTTGCTGAAGTCTGAGCTTTTTTATGGCTTTGCAGGGTATGCTTCGGCGCGATTTGGGGGTGTGGCAATGAATATTTGGAGGCGTGGCAATAACGTTCCGGCGCGGACGTCACTTCCCTACCTCACATCCCGATCCACCGGCATTTTTTCAGATGCAGCATCTGAAGCACTGTGCAGGCAAGAAGAAAAATGCACACAATGCGCACCAGAGATTAAAATATAGTAAATTATTTATTAATAAAACAAGAAATAACCGTGGGGGATCCAACCCCACCTCAGTACTTATGCGTCACAGATCCGGGTTCGGTTACAGAGTGACCTGACGTGTCACGACAGGTCACTCTGCGCGTATTCTGACAGGCTAAGACGGCGTTTGCAGGTAGGAATTTATATATACACTATATCTTCATCTCCTTCATAGTAATGACATTAAAAACACATTTATTCACAAGAATTAAGTAGTCACTGTGTGGGATTAGTTTAAGATTTATTTATTAGATAATTTATCACTATGTAACACACTTTAAATCACAAATAAATAGGTATCACATTATTGCAATGTATTCAGTTGTAAGATATTAATGTTATTTGTAACACACAGTAGATTAGAAACATCACAATAATTAAGTATTAAATGTAATATTTATTGATCCCTGTAGCACTATTACAATTTGTTGGCATGGTAATCTATAACAGGGGAGCGCAAACTTCTGAAGCTGCGTCCCCCTGCCTGGCCTCCCCCGGTCTTGCGCCCCCTCTCCTACCTGCCAGCACACTCCGGGGTCGAGTGACGTCACATGACCCCGCGGTGTCATTTGATGCCACGTTGCCATGGAGACGTGTCTGAATCCCGTCAGTGTTACTGTTGCAGAGGCCTCACGTGATCCCCGGCATTTCATTTAAATGCCTTGGGGAGGAGCGCGGACCTATGCACCCGCCCGCGCACCCCCAGACAAATCTCCCGCCCCCCAGTTCACGCACCGCTAACCTATAACATTATGTGTGTGTATATGTGTGTGTAAATATATATATACACATATACACACACATATATATATGTATATATATATATATATATATATATATATATACAGTGCTTGACAAATCACCCAAAAATCTACTCGCCGAACAAAAAATCTACTCGCCACCTAGTCCCGCCCCCAACCCCACCCCCAACCCCGCCTCTAGTCCCGCCCCCAGCCACGCATTTTAAAAAAGCCATAAATTGAATAAATTCCTAGTAAGAACATTCGTTTTTGATATTAGTTTATTTATTGTATTACATTATACTACAATTAGTCCTTGGTGTGTGTGTGTGTGTGTGTGTGTGTGTGTGTGTGTGTGTGTGTGTGTGTGTGTGTGTGTTGTGTGTGTGTGTGTGTGTGTGTT
>NW_027453864.1:15000-132529 GCF_040206685.1 Ascaphus truei | reverse complement strand
TCTAATTTTTCGCGGTGTGCGCCAATGTCAGCCTCATATTTTTCGCAGCCCTTTTGTGTCAGTGTGACTGTCCGTTTGGGCCTTGCGTCTGCCTGCGCCTGTTGCAGTTGCACGGCGGTCTCTGTGTCTTAATGGTCACTCTCCTGCGTGATATCTGGTGAGGCTCTGAGTTCTGCCATGCTGTAGGTGTGTGTAGGCCTTTAGCCAGTGCGTGTGGATTGCGGTCTTTTACCTGTGTCAGCGATGGGGGACTGTCTCAGATGAAGCTGAGCGGTGTCCTGCAGCGTTCAGCGTAGGGGTAGCTGTACTCACAGGTGTCTGGTGGCTCTGCCGGTGTCCTGGCGGGTGTCCAGTGGCGTGGCCCTTGGTGGCGCTGGCCAAGAGGACGTGCGCAGGGTAAGGTGAGATGGTTATCCCTTACTATGGAGCTGTGCAGAGGGTGGACTCAAAAAGACAGAGAAGGCAATCAAGGCTCTGTGTGTTATGGACTTTCTGTCTGCAGAGCTGCGTGTGCAGTATAAGCTGCTTGCTGTTTTTCAGTCTGCAGAGACTGCTCTGTGTTATCATAAAGTCTGGAGTAGCAGCTCCTGTAAGTGTCTGTAAGCACACGGTATCCTTTTCACTATTCTGGAGGCAGGGTCATGTGTAGGATGATTAGCCCAGATAGGTTCAACTTGGCTCTCTTTCCAAAACGCAACAAGTCCTGTATATTTTCTTCCCTTTATTTTAGGGAAAGTGGCAACAAAGACAGGCACTTGTGGAAGAGATGTTTGTGATGGGATAATGTCTCTCTGTGGGTGATTTGTAGTAAGGGCAGGTGAAAAGGGTAATCCTGCCACTAGAGCAGTTACAGAAGGTACTCACTCAGCCAGTGATAATGGTGGAAAGGAAGTCCCAATGTATTCTGGGTAGCAAGATAGCCTGGGGACAGACCATCTGTGGGCAGAGCAGAGGGGGAGAAAACAGACTAGCCCATTTGGGAGAAAGGCTGGGGGTTGCTATAGGCAACTCACTGAAATGTCTGAGGAAACCACAACATGTAGCAATAATGTTGCATTTCTAATACAGCAAGCTGCTGGGACAGGGGAAAATGACAGGCAACTGAACAAGGGAGAAATGAATCCCATAAACTAAAGGAGAGACAGAGGAATGTGGAATCTAGTTCCAGGACAGGGACGCTCACCCCCTTTGCCACTCACCCCCTTTGGCGCTCTCCCCCTTTTGGCGCTCACTCCCCTTGCCCGCTCACCCCCCTTGCCGCTCACCCCCTTTGGTGCTCATCCCCCTTGCCGCTCACCCCCCTTGGCGCTCACCCCCCTTGGCGCTCACCCCCCTTGCCGCTTGCCCCCATTGCTGCTCGCACCCTTGCCGCTCACCCCCTTGCCGCTCACCCCCCTTGCCGCTTGCCCCCTTGGCGCTCTCCCCTTGCACCCTTGGCGCTCCCTTGGCACCCGGTCTCCTTGGTGCGGGAAATGGGCGTGGGGGCGGGCAGTGGTGGTGCGCGATCGCTGGCGGGCGGTTGGTGCAGCGGGAGGCTCAGAAAGCAGGCCTTTCCTCTGTCATCCCCCCCCTTCCCCTCCAGTCACTCACATCCGGCGCTGTACTCCACTTTGTGTGCGTGTGTGGGGGGGGGGGGGAGGGAGAGTGTGTGTGTGGGGGGGGAGGGAAAGTGTGTGTGTGTGGGGGGGGAGGGAGAGTGTGTTTGGGGGGGGGAGGGAGAGTGTGTGTGGGGGGGGGAGAGTGTGTGTGTGTGGGGGGGAGAGTGTGTGTTGGGGGGGAGAGTGTGTGGCGGGGGGAGGGAGAGTGTGTGTGGGGGGGGGGAGAGTGTGTTTGGGGGCGGAGTGTGTGGGGGCGGAGTGTGTGGGGGCGGAGTGTGTGGGGGGGGAGTGTGTGTGTGGGGAGAGAGTGTGTGTGGGGGGGAGAGTGTGTGTGTGTGGGGTTGGTGAGAGTGTGTGTGTGGGGGGGAGAGTGTGTGTGTGGGGGGGGGAGAGTGTGTGTGTGGGGGGGTAGTGTGTGTGTGTGGGGGGGAGAGTGTGTGTGTGGGGGGGGAGAGTGTGTGTGGGGGGGGAGAGTGTGTGTGTGGGGGGGGAAGAGTGAGTGTGTGTGTGGGGGGGGGGCGGGAGAGTGTGTGTGTGTTGGGGGAAGGGAGAGTGTGTAGGGGGAGGGAGAGTATATGTGTGTGGGGGGGGGAGAGTGTGTGTGTGTGGGGGGGGGAGAGTGTGTGTGTGGGAGGGGGGGAGTGTGTGTTGGGGGGGAGAGTGTGTGGCAGGGGGAGGGAGAGTGTGTGTGTGTGGGGGGAGAGTGTGTGTGTGGGGGGAGAGTGTGTGTGGGGGGGGGGAGAGTGTGTGTGTGTGTGGGGGGGTGAGTGTGGGGGTGGGGGGGAAAGTGTGTGTGTGGGGGGGGGAGAGTGTGTGTGTGGGGGGGAGAGTGTGTGTGTGGGGGGGGAGAGTGTGTGTGTGGGGGGGGAGAGTGTGTGTGTGGGAGGGGGAGAGTGTGTGGGGGGGGAGAGTGTGTGTATGGGGGGGAAAGAGTGAGTGTGTGTGTAGGGGGGAGGGAGAGTGTGTTTGTGGGGGGGAAGTGAGAGTGTGTGGGGAGAGGGAGAGTGTGTGTGGGGGGGAGAGTGTGTGTGTGTGGGGGGGAATGTGTGTGGGGGGGAGAGTGTGTGTGTGGGGGGAGTGTGTGGTGGGGGGAGTGTGTGTGTGGGGGGAGAGTGTGTGGGGGGGAGAGAGAGTGGAGGAGGGGGGGGAGTGTGTGTGGGGAGGGGGGAGAGTGTGTGTGTGGGGGGGAGGGAAAGTGAGTGTGTGTGTGGGGGGAGGAGAGTATGTGTGTGGGGGGGAGAGTGTGGTGCGGGGGAGGGGAGTGTGTGTGGGGGGGGGGGAGTGTGTGTGTGTGGGGGGGGAGTGTGTGTGTGTGGGCGGGGGAGTGTGTGTGTGTGGGGGGGAGAGTGTGTGTGTGGGGGGGGAGAGTGTGTGGGGGGCGGGGACAGTGTGTGTGTGTGGGGGGGGGGGAGAGTGTGTTTGTTGGGGGGAGTGTGTGTATCTGTGGCTGTGTGTATCAGTGGCTGTGTGTGTCTGTGCAGGCCAGCAGTGACTGTGTGGGTGTCTGTGTGTGGTCAGTGTTTTTGTTGGTCTGTCTGTGTTGGTGTCTGTAGGTCTGTGTGAGTGTCTGTAGGTCAGTGGCTGTGTGCGTCTGTCCAGGTCAGAGAGAGAATGGGAGAGGGGGGGAGAGAATGGAGGGGGGGGGGGAGGGAGATGGGTGGGGAGAGAGAGAATAGAGGGGATTGAGCGAATGGGGGTGGGGAGGGAAGGGAGAGAGAATAGGGGGAGACAATCGGAGAGAAAATGGGGGGGAAGTAGAGAGAGAATGAGGGACAGGGCCACCAACAGGCCCAGTGAGTCAGTCAACCACCCACGTGCCAGTCAGTCAACCACCCTCTCTCTCTCCCCCACCCTCTCTCTCTCCCCCCTCTCTCTCTCTCCCCACCCTCTCTCTCTCCCCCATCCTCTCTCTCTCCCCCACCCTTTCTCTCTCCTCCCACCCTCTCTCTCTCTCCCACCCTCTCTCTTTCTCCCACCCTCTCTCTCTCTCCCACCCTCTCTCTCTCTCCCATCCTCTCTCCTCCACCCTCTCTCCCACCCTCTCTCTCCCGCCCTCTCTCTCTCTCCCACCCCTCTCTCTCTCCATCCTCTCTCTCTCCTCTCCCACCTTCTCTCTCTCTCCCACCCTCTCTCTCTCTCCCCCACGCTTTCTCTCTCTCTCCCACCCTCTCTCTCTCAAATCCTCTCTCTCTCTCCCACCCTCTCTCTCTGTCCCCACCCTCTCTCTCTCTCACACCCTCTCTCTCTCTCCCACCCTCTCTCTCTCTCCATCCTATCTCTCTCCTCCACCCTCTCCCACCCTCTCTCTCTCTCTCTCCCACCCTATCTCTCTCTCTCTCCCACCCTCTCTCTTTCTCTCTCCCACCCTCTCTCTCTCTCTCTCCCACCATCTCTCTCTCCCACCCCTCTCTCTCTCCCACCCTCTCTCTCTCTCTCTCCAACCCTCTCTCTATCTCCCACCCTCTCTCTCTCTCTCCCACCCTCTCTCTCTCCCACCCTCTCTCTCACCGTCCCTTTCTCCCACCCTCTCTCTCTCTCTGTCACCCTCTCACTCACTCTCTGTCTGTCACCCTCACCCACTCTCTCTGTTTTATCTTAACTGCACTATACCTACACCGAAATAACCTATTCTGCTTTCTTCAGATCTGACTCAAGTTTCCCACGGGGGACATCGGAAGACAGGTAGGAACACCCTCCCTCCCGTATAGTACCTTGAGGAACTGCGGATCAGGTAAGATCCCAGGCGGGATTGCTGATTTGGAAATTGTTAAGAGGGGGCATCCTGACACTGGTTAATGGGTTCTGGCTTTTTTTTTTTGGTTTGGTTAGTGAGGTCAACACACACACACACACAGTACTTTTCAAAATAAACCTACGGTTCTATGAAAATTTAAGTTTTTGTGTTGAGCAGGGGTGAAGCAAAACGTATTTATTTATTTTATTTCTTACAGGACAATGACATGGGTCATGCTATAAATGTACTGCACCGACACACTTTATTCGAGCAAATACCCAGTATGTACCCTGGCAGATACCTGGAATGCGCCGCTCCTCACCTCTGACAAGCCCCGTTGCGTTTGCCTTCCCAGCCTGGGTTCATGCCTGGCTGACGGGCGGCTGATCTGTTAAATGATAATGATTAGGATTTAATAGGCTGCAATGCTTCGCGTGTCTACCAGATGGCATAAATTCATGAATTGTAATGCAGTATATATATATATACTGTGCAGTATTGCAGCCAGCGGGAATAAAATGCTTCAAACCCTGCATGGAAAATAACCCAATGCACTCGGGCAGAAAACAGTCACAAACCCTCAATACACCCGGGTATACCCGAATTCGTGGGACTAGCCGAGCTCGAATAAAGTGTGTCGCCAGTGTACTCCGTTCAACACAAGCTCAGGAGAGATTGACATTGATTTTATATATGTATAATACACAGTGGTCAACAAACCCGATCGCCACGGGCGACAAGATTTTGTCCGGTGGCGGACCTCATGGTCGCCATGGATGATATACAATCCGCATTTGAACAAGGCTAGATTCACTGATAGAAAATATTTAGTTTGTTATAAAACTCACAATAAAGACATCAAACAGGGTTTTCAGAAACCTTTATTCATTACACAATTTAATAAACAAGCTAACCAAATCCGTACCATCATAAAAAAACATTGGGACATATTAAAACTAGATGCAGATCTTAGACGTATTCTGCAAGAAGGACCAAGAATAGTCTTCAAAAAGCTAAAACGATTGTATCATCGATTTCCCCAAGTGTATTTCAGTCCATTAGTGAGTAGTCATATCCGTGGCAGCCCCAATGGGTTTTTCTGTTGCGGCCATTGTAATTTCTGTCAGTATGCCAGAACCTTTAAAAAAAGTAAAAAGCGCACAGTCAAAAAACTGTTATAAAATTCAAACTTTTATTAATTGTCATACAAGTTTTGTCGTTTACACACTTTGGTGTGGTTGCGGCAAACGTTACGTGGGTCGTACAATCAGACCCTTGAAAACTAGGATATCTGAACATGTTCGGTTAATCACAAGACATGATCTGTCTCATCCAGTATCCAGACATTTCTCAAGCTGTTTGCAAGGCGGTATAATTAATGTTAATTTCTCTGGTTTGGAACATGTGTCTCCACATTACCAGGGGAGGAGACAGACTTAATTTCCTCAATCGAAGAGAAATGTATTGGATTTTCACCTTAGATCCAGTCCATCCAAGGGGTATGAACATTGAATGGGAAATTAAAATATTTTCTGATATATTGATACTTCATTCTCCTCCCTTGGTGTGCATTGATACGTGCCCAATTCATTGATTTATTTATGGATTCATTCCTTAAATAAGTTGTTCTGGTTGGCTGGCGCACACGCGCAGAAAGGGGTCTGCGCACGCTGCGGGCACCGCCGTGTACCGCGTCAGGGGGCGGAGCCTAGCCGTGATTCTAACACACACACAGAGAGAGGGAGACACACACAGAGACACACACAGAGAGAGAGAGAGAGAGAGGCACAAAGAGACACAGAGAGAGAGAAAGAGAAACACAGAGAGAGACACAGAGAGAGAAAGAGACACACACAGAGAGAGACAGAGAGAGAGACACACACACACAGAGAGAGAGACACACACACGCAAGAGAGACACAGAGAGAGAGGGAGACACAAAGAGACACATAGAGAGAGAAAGAGAAACACAGAGAGAGAGACACAGAGAGAGAAAGAGACACACACAGAGAGAGACAGAGAGAGAGACACACACACACACAGAGCGAGAGACACAGAGAGACAGAAAGAAAGAGACAGAGAGAGAGAGACACAAACACACACACACACACAGAGAGACACACACAAAGAGAGCCTGAGAGACAGACACACAGAGAGACACAGACAGACACACAGACAGAGACAGACTGACTGACAGACACATAGACTGAGAAATAGACAGAGAGATAGACAGACATAACTCACCGAGTATTAATATAGAGAGGTGTGTGCTACCTGGGATATATTCAGAGAATATTAGAACACGGAGATCCCTTCGGGGCGCATTCCACCTAAAAAAAAAAATGAATGTAATATTGGTATTTAGTCAAATTAAACTTTGATAGCTATACTAAAATAAATATGTGACAAGTATTATTGGATTCCACTCTTATCACAGGGAAACCCAACTTGTGCTCCAAACCGCGGGAGAAGCAATTCCAGGCGTGCAAGGGAGAGGGCGGTGTGGAGCAACCAGGATCCCTTCATAAGGAGAAATAAATCCTAAATGTACAGGCCAAGGCTGTCAGAGAAAAAGAAACTGTCTTCAAGGAGCAGAATACTGATGTGGAAGTCGGGTTTTGCATACAAATATCCCAAGAATTAACTCATTAAAAAAATGTATCTATGTATAACCCCTCCCGTGCATGGAAGGGGATACAGGCGTATACAGGAGATGCTTCTATAGCCAGCATTGAACACTGAAGCAACGACTCACTACTTCACCAACTTACAATATGTTCTTTTAGACCGGGACTCAAGGAGAAACTTCCCACTTTAAAGGGCAGCTCCCTAACTGCAAGGGTGTGAGTTTCTGGGATTCCAACTCAGAGGGGGCCCCCATGTGAGTTTCCGCCATCCCATCTTGGAGGGGGTCCCTGAGTGTGTGTGGGACCCCACATCTAGAGGGACACCACCCCTAACCCCCCCCCCCCCTCCTCCCCCGTGTGAGTGTCTGGAATCTCATCCACAGAAGGGGCTGCGTGACTGCCTCCCTCCACAGAAACATTACATTGCAGGGCTTTTTTGGGGTACTCACCGTGTTGTGTTTGAGCAGGGACAGGCTGCACAGCGCTTGTGTCTCTGCTGCTTTCATCATGCCAATCTCCTTAATTTTGAGTATGTACTGCCTCATCTGCTCCTTAATCAGCATCTCCACACACCTACAGGGGAAGCACAAGGACAATCGGGTTACAGCGCCTTCACTTAACCCCTTGCTTTATAACAAGTCCCTGACCCCTCTGGCAAGGAAGGGGTGAATAGAGGTGGCATCCCTAACCCCGTCTGAGATGGGCAAACCGTAGTCTTCAAAATATCCACCCCCGTTTTATTTCATTATTTCCCCCAAGTTCCCTTTAAAAACCCCACAAATGTATTCCCAATGAATTCTTCGGCAGGAAACCATTAGTTTGCGACTTGGTCAATTAGCTGGAAAACAAAAACATTTCTTATGGAACATGAGAACACGGGAGATTACAGCTCTGAAGTGCGACAGCAGGGCCCACGGGGATAGGACAGAATCACTGTGCAGATCATACGAGAAAGTCGTCTTATCCGGTACTACACACCGCAGCGTCAGACACAGGAGCTTGTCTTCTGAGCTTACTATCTCAGTTTTTGGGTGGTCACATGGTGCCGGCACTGCACACCCACTTCAAAGGCAGTGAATTAACCACTAGACTCCCCTTCCCTTAATCCGTTTACAACGGGTGCAGCCTCCGACCAAGGCCCCTATCCGGGCTGAATTGCTCGAGAAGATTTTACCTCTTTTAAGGCAGAAACCCCCCCCCCAAATAAAACCTACACGAGTTTAGCGCATAACAGTATTTTGCTCCCTTGATTGTCTCAATCTGCAGCAGCGCAGATCACGACGGTAACTTTGAGACTGCGCTGGGCCTGGGAGGGAGCGACATTCTGACTTCCCGGTCCTTCAATATTTCAACAGCTCATATCGAAGCAAATAAATAACATGCCCTGAATGGGCGGAAGGAAAGGGACAGGCGGGGCGCCTGAATTAGGCTGTGATTTTACCAAAAAACGCCGGCATACAGTAATCGAAACCTTACGTGATGGTTTTGGAAACCTCCTTCAGGGTGGTCTGTAGGTCATAGTTGGCTGGACAGCGCAGGAGGCAGGGCGCGAAGATGATGGCCAAGGAATTTGAGGACATGCGGTTCGCATCTTCCATCACAGCCACTCCTGCAAAATAGGGTGGCGTTAGAGAATGCCCCACAATGCATTGCCCTGCTGGGCTCTCAGCAGGCATGGGGCTATCTGAGCCCGTGTTTCCAGGGCTGCTTAGCAGACGGAGCCTTCCAGTGGTGACCCTCACTGCCCAGTTATTAGAGCACTGTAACATGCACCTCTTCATCTCTGCACTTCCCTATAATGCAATGGGGCTCAGCTCCCATCCTCAAGCTCCCCCAACAAGTCCGGTTTTCAGGATATCCCTGCTTCAGCACAGGTGGCTCAATCAGTCCCTGCTTCAGCACAGGTGGCTCTATCAGAGGCTTCGACTGAGCCACCTGTGCTCAAGCTGGGATATCCTGAAAACCTGACCTGTTGGGGGGGGGGAGGGGGCTTCGGGACTGGAGTTGAGCACCCTTGCTATAATGGATCTGTACATTCTTCCTAACTAATGTGATTCCTGAGCGGCCAGCACTGCTTACAGATATGAGGAAAATGCCCTGTGGTTACACAGCCACACCTCACTATATGCAGGAAGACACAGGAAGGAATCCCTGTGCAAAGCAATACATTCTCTCCATCTGTGGTCTGTGGGGGGGGACAATACATAGTTTGCTATTGCTTAGCAAGTCCTCTTGGGGTTAAAGGGTTAAAGGCAAAGTGTGTGTGTGTGTGTGTGTGTGTGTGTGTATATGTATATATATATATATATATATATATATATATATATATATATATATATAATGCCATATAAATAATACATATATACAGTATTGGGAATAAATAACACACACAATCCCCGATTCTCTGATGCAGGCCTCATCCGTACGTCTATAAGAGAGGAAACAGCCATTTAAAAAGTGTACGAAAGTCTACAGACTGATTATCTCCGGGGAGATGCACACAGAATTTAGGTTGATTAAATCTTAGATTTAAAATTATATTATGTGTATTAAAACAATACACTGACAAGTGAGGGACTCATTTGAACACAGAGTTGGGGCCCGCTCCTGTATGCCCAGGAACACTCCTAGCAGCACACTGACATTGAGCACTACAGGTCTG
This sequence comes from Ascaphus truei, assembly GCF_040206685.1. Classification (NCBI taxonomy): domain Eukaryota; kingdom Metazoa; phylum Chordata; class Amphibia; order Anura; family Ascaphidae; genus Ascaphus; species Ascaphus truei. The sequence continues at coordinate 122,909 of NW_027453864.1, read as the reverse complement.
CATCCTCCCCTGCAATCACACAAAGGGGTTTGCAACCTCTCCTGCATCTTACTTGACAAGGTGGAAGATCAGCTCTCCAGAGTGTTGTAATGGGCCTGGGGAAGCTGTCCCAGAACTTTGTAGATGGCACACAGCTGTTCCTGCTTCCCAGGGAGCTCTAAAGGGAGAAGGCAAAGCAATAGATGGGTAACGGAGACATGGGAGAGGTTTACTAAACACCTTCAGTGCTAGAGAGGCCGGACACCTTGTTCTGCAGTGCATGGCAGACCCCTCAGGCGCTACAAGGGTTAGTGGAGATAAAGAAGTAAATGTCTGTTCGTCTAGTGTGGCACAGATCCTGGAGTCTGACTCTCCTACTGCAGGGCATCACAGACCAAAGGGGACTATGGACCATGACGCCTGTCATTCCCACTGCAGGTGACAGTGGCACAGACAGATGGCACCCATGTCCCACTGAGCCTGACCCAGAGTCCGTACCCCTGGTAAAAAGAGGCAGACATAATAGTCCTATGGCCCATGGAGTGTGTCACACCAACCACTGGGTGACAGTGACAAACAGGAGAGACCTATGGCCCATGTGGTCTGTCCCTCAACTTGAAGCTGACAGACGTACAGACATAACTTATGGCCACTGAGTCTGTCGCTTCACCAGCAGAGTGACAAAGACTGAAAGGATTTCTGTTCACCAAGTCTAACCCAGAGATAAGAGGCCTATGGCCCATGCAATATCTCCCTTTCACAGTGACACAAACAAAAGGGACTTTTAGCCGGTGGAGTCTGTCCCTCCAACATTAAAATGAAACAGACCGAGTAGATGTTCCACTGAGTGTGACCCAAAAATAAGGCGCATACGGCATCGCTCCCTTTCACCTCAGGGTGACAAAGTATCTCTGGCCAATGGAGTCTACGCCTCCCACCATAGGATAAAGCACAAAGGTACTGTAGATCTCTCCTGCCCATCCAGGATTTCGTGTTCTGCAGTGGAGATCCTCTCTGCAATTTGTCACTAAGCCCCGCGACTCTTCAGAGGGAGGGTTACCTTCCTCTCTGCACTTACCACGGCTCGTAGGAACTCGTTGTACTGAGCGAAGGTCATGAGTGGCTCCGGGAGCTCACGCAACCACTGCTTCAGGATGCCAGTGATGACGTGGATGGGGTAATTATCCAGTTTCACAGAGCTGGGGTCTGTCCAGAAGGGGAGACAGAAAACATGTGAGAAAACAAGAGGACTTGTAATGACCGATCCCCATCACCCTTTTATAGGCACTATCCGCGGAGCACAAATACAGAGAAAACATTTTAGATACATGGAAATATTGTTTTTTTTCTCCTCACAAAAATAAGTATTAGGCTGCGGCCACGCTGCCTGCGCTGCACGCACCTGCGAATTCTCCGGTCTACAGAGAGCTGCAAGGGGAAAGACGGGGGGGGGGGGCATTACTGGGGCGCGGCCATGACATCACCTGGCAGGTTCGCCCTCATTGGCTAAACCCGCGGTGGGCGTGGCCTAGCGCTCTGTCGCTAGTTCCTATCTCAATTTTCATGTGTACCTCAAAAACTCGCAGCGGGCCCGGCCCCATTGTGGGGCGGCTCTTGTCCCTGCAGCGTCCGCCACAGCGGGTCGCTGCAGTAGCCAGCGGGGACCTGGCCTTATGAAAACATTTTGGTAAGCTGAAGTGTGTCGTTGTGTAGTCTGCCAGGAAAAAAGTTAAGAGTAATTAAATGTGTTAAAGACGATTACAGGCAGTCCTCGTTTTACAGCGCTTCGCTTTACAACGAATGGCTTATCCAGCGCTATGCAATGCATACCTATGTTCATTTTTACAACGCCAAAACGGCTTATCCAGCGCTCTTACGATGCTTTGCAACGTTGTTTATGTGTATGTGTGTATGTATAAATATATATATATATACACATAAACAACGTTGCAAGCGTCGTAAGAGCATATATATAATATTATATTATATTACATAATATATTATTTATTATGTTATATTATATATATATATATATATATATATATATATATATATATATATAATACAGTATATACACTATATAATGTATGTGTGTGCTGCATATCTATTGCCTGTGTAAAATATTTGGTGTATTTTAGTGTTAAAAATGCCTTCAGGAACGGAACCTTTCATTTAAACAGTGTTCCTGTGGGAAAACGTGTTTCGCTTTACAACGTTTCGCTATCCAACGCCATTTTGAGTAACGCATTGTGTCGGATAACCGAGGACTGCCTGTATATTATTCCACTGTTTAAAGGGTCAGTCCCTCCTAGGACCAAAATGTACTACTGACCGTGAGATGTTTAAGGGGTCACACCTGGGTGACTTATGCCTTTTAAAAAACAAAAATATATAACACCTATAAGTATTTATTATTCATTATTTCAAGTTCCTTTGTAAACACGATGAGCTGAGATTTGGGAGTGGGGGGGGCGATTTCCTCTGGCTTCCCTTTTGTCTGATTTCACCATGTGCTGAACAGGAGTTTGCACAGGCAAAGCCCCCTCCTCCCTTATCTTTATTGGCTCTCACAGGGTGGCCAGAGGTTGAGTAAACACTGCTGAGAAGCATCCTCCCTCCTTTAAATGCTTTATTTCCCAAATAATGACAGCAGCCAATGTTTTGCTTTGAGCCCAGTTACTGTATGTTACAGGAAAATGACATTCTTTACAAAAATGTAGTTTCATTGTGAACTGCCAGGAATTGCACATTTAAATGATAATATCTTATTTGTCCCTTAGGCCGTGATTATACCAAAATTGTCCGGCAGCGTTGCGCGGCTCAAAAACAAATTGCTGCAATCCAATTAAGGTAAACATACCTCGCACTCCGCGCTCGCTGCCTGGAACTGCAGGGCGGCAGACTGGAGAGCAGACAGGAAATTTTGTTTTGAGCAGGAGACGGCCGTGTCACGTGAGCGGTTCAGCCAATGAGGGCGAACCGCTCACAGCCACGCCTCCGCCACACCTCCCTGTCTCCTCTGCTTGTCTCCTGCCTGCAGTTCAACATGCCGCTTGGCGGCATCGACAGGATGACATCACCAGATCACGCTGCCGCCCCGTCGGAGATGGTATAATCTCAGCCTAAATGTGTGCCTCCCCCGGTTCCCTCACAATCCCAGCGCACCGTTCTCCAGGGACTGTTTGAGCTCTCGCATGCGATTGGCTGCCCCACACTTCCGGTAGATGCCCTCCGTGTGCAGGCCGTACATCTCCAGGTACTCTAAGAGCATCTCCATGACAACGGGCACCGAGGACGTCTCACTGATCAGGTCCCCCACGTGCACCCCGAAGTGATGGTTTCCCAGGTTCTGAGGGAGGGATCAGTGTTACCACGGCAACAAGGAGATGTTCCCTCTGTTACCCAAGAGGATTGAGAAGGTCGGGGCGAGAGAGAAGGCCGGGGCAAAAGAGAAGGGAGGGTGGGGGGGAGAGAAAAGGGTGGGGCGAGAGAGAAAGGGGGCGAGTGAGAAGGGAGGGTGAGACAGAAGCGGGTTGCGGTTGAGGATGGGGTGAGAGAATGGGGGGTGTAACATGTGAGCGCTGCAAGAGGGTTTGACACGTCACACAGCTCACACTCTTCCCTCCCTCCCCCCTGATGTACCTTCCTCCCTCCCTTCCCCCTGATATAACTTCCTCCCTCCCCCTCCCTATGTACCTTCCTCCCTCCCGCCAAGTCGCAGGGGCTCTGGATGGTGCTGGCTTCGCTGATCTTGGACGGGTTCCTCTGGAGTTTGTGCCTGGAAGGTGAAACAACACACATATATACACACACCCTGCTTGTATTTCCAACCCCCCCCCCCCCCTCATCCATGTATTTCAACCCCCTTGCACAGATGTGTATATATACCCCCTATTTGTATGCATACAGAGACACACACACACATTTATTTGTATGCATGTACAAATTCATATACATACTTCTGCATTTTGAAGGTGGATGTATTATAAATAAATATACATTCCTTTAGTAAGGAAAAATATATATTACTATACAGGAAACATATCGCAGACATGACCAGTCCATGCTCAGCCTCTCTCTCTGATAAGTGAATCATACAGATACAAGTACACACAGACCGATATGCCACATATCTGCAGGTCCTTACTCTGTCAGCTTCTCCTTGCTCTCTAGGCTCTCCCCTGGATTCTCCTCCTCGGGCATCACCGCTGCTTCCCCCTGCCCCACCTCGTTCTGCCTTCTCCCTCCTTTCTCCTCTTCTTCTGCCTTCTGCACTCCATCGGAGTTGTCATGTCTCCATTTATGCTCCTCTTCTCGTTCAAGGGCTTCCTGTCTGCTCTTCTCAGACACCATCTCCTTGTACCTGGTAAGACGGATATTATATTAACATTACCATCCAACCACTATTATATTGGGGATTGAAAATTACACTAAAAAGTATTTATAGAAAATACTAAATTATTGTGATCTACTTAGATTTTGCATAGGCTTTGATACGGTTCCACACAAGAGGTTAATGTACAAAATAAAGCAAATTGGACTCTAAAAATATTTGCACCTGGATTGAAAACTGGTTGAAGGATACACAACATAGAGTTGTCATAAATGGAACTTTTTCAGGTTGGGCTAAAGTCGTGAGTGGAGTACCTCAGGGATCGGTACTGGGACCCCTGCTTTTTAACTTGTTTGTTAATGACCTTGAGGTTGGCATCGAGAGCAAAGTCTCAATCTTTGCTGATGATACTAAATTGTGTAAGGTAGTAGAATCAGAGCAGGATGTACTTTCTCTCCAGAAGGACTTGGGGAGACTGGAAACTTGGGCAGGTTAATGGCAGATGAGGTTTAATACAGATAAATGTAAGGTTATGCATTTGAGAAACAAGAATAAACAGGAGACTTGCAAATTAAATGGGGATAAATTGGGGGAATCCTTGATGGAGAAGGATTTAGGAGTGCTTGTACACAGCAATAGTGCCCAAAGTCATGCAGTAACAGCAAAGGCAAACAAGATCTTATCTTACAATAAATGGGCAATGGATGGAAGGGAAGTCCATGCTCAGTCACTCTCTCTGATAAGTGAATCATACAGATACAAGTACACACAGACCGATATGCCACATATCTGCAGGTCCTTACTCTGTCAGCTTCTCCTTGCTCTCTAGGCTCTCCCCTGGATTCTCCTTCGCGGGCATCACCTCTGCTTCCCCCTGCCCCACCTCGTTCTGCCTTCTCCCTCCTTTCTCCTCTTCTTCTGCTTTCTGCACTCCATCGGAGTTGTCATGTCTCCATTTATGCTCCTCTTCTCGTTCAAGGGCTTCCTGTCTGCTCTTCTCAGACACCATCTCCTTGTACCTGGTAAGACGGATATTATATTAACATTACCATCCAACCACTATTATATTGGGGATTGAAAATTACACTAAAAAGTATTTATAGAAAATACAAAATTATTGTGATCTACTTAGATTTTGCATAGGCTTTGATACGGTTCCACACAAGAGGTTAATGTACAAAATAAAGCAAATTGGACTCTAAAAATATTTGCACCTGGATTGAAAACTGGTTGAAGGATACACAACATAGAGTTGTTGTAAATGCAACTTTTTCAGGTTGGGCTAAAGTCGTGAGTGGAGTACCTCAGGGATCGGTACTGGGACCCCTGCTTTTTAACTTGTTTGTTAATGACCTTGAGGTTGGCATCGAGAGCAAAGTCTCAATCTTTGCTGATGATACTAAATTGTGTAAGGTAGTAGAATCAGAGCAGGATGTAATTTCTCTCCAGAAGGACTTGGGGAGACTGGAAACTTGGGCAGGTAAATGGCAGATGAGGTTTAATACAGATAAATGTAAGGTTATGCATTTTTGAAACAAGAATAAACAGGAGACTTGCAAATTAAATGGGGATAAATTGGGGGAATCCTTGATGGAGAAGGATTTAGGAATGCTTGTACACAGCAATAGTGCCCAAAGTCATGCAGTAACTGCAAAGGCAAACAAGATCTTATCTTACAATAAATGGGCAATGGATGGAAGGGAAGTCCATGCTCAGTCACTCTCTCTGATAAGTGAATCATACTGATACAAGTACACACAGACCGATATGCCACATATCTGCAGGTCCTTACTCTGTCAGCTTCTCCTTGCTCTCTAGGCTCTCCCCTGGATTCTCCTCCTCGGGCATCACCGCTGCTTCCCCCTGCCCCACCTCGTTCTGCCTTCTCCCTCCTTTCTCCTCTTCTTCTGCCTTCTGCACTCCATCGGAGTTGTCATGTCTCCATTTATGCTCCTCTTCTCGTTCAAGGGCTTCCTGTCTGCTCTTCTCAGACACCATCTCCTTGTACCTGGTAAGACGGATATTATATTAACATTACCATCCAACCACTAATATATTGGGGATTGAAAATTACACTAAAAAGTATTTATAGAAAATACTAAATTATTGTGATCTACTTAGATTTTGCATAGGCTTTGATACGGTTCCACACAAGAGGTTAATGTACAAAATAAAGCAAATTGGACTCTAAAAATATTTGCACCTGGATTGAAAACTGGTTGAAGGATACACAACATAGAGTTGTCATAAATGGAACTTTTTCAGGTTGGGCTAAAGTCGTGAGTGGAGTACCTCAGGGATCGGTACTGGGACCCCTGCTTTTTAACTTGTTTGTTAATGACCTTGAGGTTGGCATCGAGAGCAAAGTCTCAATCTTTGCTGATGATACTAAATTGTGTAAGGTAGTAGAATCAGAGCAGGATGTAATTTCTCTCCAGAAGGACTTGGGGAGACTGGAAACTTGGGCAGGTAAATGGCAGATGAGGTTTAATACAGATAAATGTAAGGTTATGCATTTGAGAAACAAGAATAAACAGGAGACTTGCAAATTAAATGGGGATAAATTGGGGGAATCCTTGATGGAGAAGGATTTAGGAGTGCTTGTACACAGCAATAGTGCCCAAAGTCATGCAGTAACTGCAAAGGCAAACAAGATCTTATCTTACAATAAATGGGCAATGGATGGAAGGGAAGTCCATGCTCAGTCACTCTCTCTGATAAGTGAATCATACAGATACAAGTACACACAGACCGATATGCCACATATCTGCAGGTCCTTACTCTGTCAGCTTCTCCTTGCTCTCTAGGCTCTCCCCTGGATTCTCCTTCTCGGGCATCACCTCTGCTTCCCCCTGCCCCACCTCGTTCTGCCTTCTCCCTCCTTTCTCCTCTTCTTTTGCCTTCTGCACTCCATCGGAGTTGTCATGTCTCCATTTATGCTCCTCTTCTCGTTCAAGGGCTTCCTGTCTGCTCTTCTCAGACACCATCTCCTTGTACCTGGTAAGACGGATATTATATTAACATTACCATCCAATCACTATTATATTGGGGATTGAAAATTACACTAAAAAGTATTTATAGAAAATACAAAATTATTGTGATCTACTTAGATTTTGCATAGGCTTTGATACGGTTCCACACAAGAGGTTAATGTACAAAATAAAGCAAATTGGACTCTAAAAATATTTGCACCTGGATTGAAAACTGGTTGAAGGATACACAACATAGAGTTGTCGTAAATGGAACTTTTTCAGGTTGGGCTAAAGTCGTGAGTGGAGTACCTCAGGGATCGGTACTAGGACCCCTGCTTTTTAACTTGTTTGTTAATGACCTTGAGGTTGGCATCGAGAGCAAAGTCTTAATCTTTGCTGATGATACTAAATTGTGTAAGGTAGTAGAATCAGAGCAGGATGTAATTTCTCTCCAGAAGGACTTGGGGAGACTGGAAACTTGGGCAGGTAAATGGCAGATGAGGTTTAATACAGATAAATGTAAGGTTATGCATTTGAGAAACAAGAATAAACAGGAGACTTGCAAATTAAATGGGGATAAATTGGGGGAATCCTTGATGGAGAAGGATTTAGGAGTGCTTGTACACAGCAATAGTGCCCAAAGTCATGCAGTAACTGCAAAGGCAAACAAGATCTTATCTTACAATAAATGGGCAATGGATGGAAGGGAAGTCCATGCTCAGTCACTCTCTCTGATAAGTGAAACATACAGATACAAGTACACACAGACCGATATGCCACATATCTGCAGGTCCTTACTCTGTCAGCTTCTCCTTGCTCTCTAGGCTCTCCCCTGGATTCTCCTTCTCGGGCATCACCTCTGCTTCCCCCTGCCCCACCTCGTTCTGCCTTCTCCCTCCTTTCTCCTCTTCTTCTGCCTTCTGCACTCCATCGGAGTTGTCATGTCTCCATTTATGCTCCTCTTCTCGTTCAAGGGCTTCCTGTCTGCTCTTCTCAGACACCATCTCCTTGTACCTGGTAAGACGGATATTATATTAACATTACCATCCAACCACTAATATATTGGGGATTGAAAATTACACTAAAAAGTATTTATAGAAAATACTAAATTATTGTGATCTACTTAGATTTTGCATAGGCTTTGATACGGTTCCACACAAGAGGTTAATGTACAAAATAAAGCAAATTGGACTCTAAAAATATTTGCACCTGGATTGAAAACTGGTTGAAGGATACACAACATAGAGTTGTCATAAATGGAACTTTTTCAGGTTGGGCTAAAGTCGTGAGTGGAGTACCTCAGGGATCGGTACTGGGACCCCTGTTTTTTAACTTGTTTGTTAATGACCTTGAGGTTGGCATCGAGAGCAAAGTCTCAATCTTTGCTGATGATACTAAATTGTGTAAGGTAGTAGAATCAGAGCAGGATGTACTTTCTCTCCAGAAGGACTTGGGGAGACTGGAAACTTGGGCAGGTTAATGGCAGATGAGGTTTAATACAGATAAATGTAAGGTTATGCATTTGAGAAACAAGAATAAACAGGAGACTTGCAAATTAAATGGGGATAAATTGGGGGAATCCTTGATGGAGAAGGATTTAGGAGTGCTTGTACACAGCAATAGTGCCCAAAGTCATGCAGTAACAGCAAAGGCAAACAAGATCTTATCTTACAATAAATGGGCAATGGATGGAAGGGAAGTCCATGCTCAGTCACTCTTTCTGATAAGTGAATCATACAGATACAAGTACACACAGACCGATATGCCACATATCTGCAGGTCCTTACTCTGTCAGCTTCTCCTTGCTCTCTAGGCTCTCCCCTGGATTCTCCTTCGCGGGCATCACCTCTGCTTCCCCCTGCCCCACCTCGTTCTGCCTTCTCCCTCCTTTCTCCTCTTCTTCTGCTTTCTGCACTCCATCGGAGTTGTCATGTCTCCATTTATGCTCCTCTTCTCGTTCAAGGGCTTCCTGTCTGCTCTTCTCAGACACCATCTCCTTGTACCTGGTAAGACGGATATTATATTAACATTACCATCCAACCACTATTATATTGGGGATTGAAAATTACACTAAAAAGTATTTATAGAAAATACTAAATTATTGTGATCTACTTAGATTTTGCATAGGCTTTGATACGGTTCCACACAAGAGGTTAATGTACAAAATAAAGCAAATTGGACTCTAAAAATATTTGCACCTGGATTGAAAACTGGTTGAAGGATACACAACATAGAGTTGTTGTAAATGCAACTTTTTCAGGTTGGGCTAAAGTCGTGAGTGGAGTACCTCAGGGATCGGTACTGGGACCCCTGCTTTTTAACTTGTTTGTTAATGACCTTGAGGTTGGCATCGAGAGCAAAGTCTCAATCTTTGCTGATGATACTAAATTGTGTAAGGTAGTAGAATCAGAGCAGGATGTAATTTCTCTCCAGAAGGACTTGGGGAGACTGGAAACTTGGGCAGGTAAATGGCAGATGAGGTTTAATACAGATAAATGTAAGGTTATGCATTTTTGAAACAAGAATAAACAGGAGACTTGCAAATTAAATGGGGATAAATTGGGGGAATCCTTGATGGAGAAGGATTTAGGAATGCTTGTACACAGCAATAGTGCCCAAAGTCATGCAGTAACTGCAAAGGCAAACAAGATCTTATCTTACAATAAATGGGCAATGGATGGAAGGGAAGTCCATGCTCAGTCACTCTCTCTGATAAGTGAATCATACTGATACAAGTACACACAGACCGATATGCCACATATCTGCAGGTCCTTACTCTGTCAGCTTCTCCTTGCTCTCTAGGCTCTCCCCTGGATTCTCCTCCTCGGGCATCACCGCTGCTTCCCCCTGCCCCACCTCGTTCTGCCTTCTCCCTCCTTTCTCCTCTTCTTCTGCCTTCTGCACTCCATCGGAGTTGTCATGTCTCCATTTATGCTCCTCTTCTCGTTCAAGGGCTTCCTGTCTGCTCTTCTCAGACACCATCTCCTTGTACCTGGTAAGACGGATATTATATTAACATTACCATCCAATCACTATTATATTGGGGATTGAAAATTACACTAAAAAGTATTTATAGAAAATACAAAATTATTGTGATCTACTTAGATTTTGCATAGGCTTTGATACGGTTCCACACAAGAGGTTAATGTACAAAATAAAGCAAATTGGACTCTAAAAATATTTGCACCTGGATTGAAAACTGGTTGAAGGATACACAACATAGAGTTGTCGTAAATGGAACTTTTTCAGGTTGGGCTAAAGTCGTGAGTGGAGTACCTCAGGGATCGGTACTAGGACCCCTGCTTTTTAACTTGTTTGTTAATGACCTTGAGGTTGGCATCGAGAGCAAAGTCTTAATCTTTGCTGATGATACTAAATTGTGTAAGGTAGTAGAATCAGAGCAGGATGTAATTTCTCTCCAGAAGGACTTGGGGAGACTGGAAACTTGGGCAGGTAAATGGCAGATGAGGTTTAATACAGATAAATGTAAGGTTATGCATTTGAGAAACAAGAATAAACAGGAGACTTGCAAATTAAATGGGGATAAATTGGGGGAATCCTTGATGGAGAAGGATTTAGGAGTGCTTGTACACAGCAATAGTGCCCAAAGTCATGCAGTAACAGCAAAGGCAAACAAGATCTTATCTTACAATAAATGGGCAATGGATGGAAGGGAAGTCCATGCTCAGTCACTCTTTCTGATAAGTGAATCATACAGATACAAGTACACACAGACCGATATGCCACATATCTGCAGGTCCTTACTCTGTCAGCTTCTCCTTGCTCTCTAGGCTCTCCCCTGGATTCTCCTTCGCGGGCATCACCTCTGCTTCCCCCTGCCCCACCTCGTTCTGCCTTCTCCCTCCTTTCTCCTCTTCTTCTGCTTTCTGCACTCCATCGGAGTTGTCATGTCTCCATTTATGCTCCTCTTCTCGTTCAAGGGCTTCCTGTCTGCTCTTCTCAGACACCATCTCCTTGTACCTGGTAAGACGGATATTATATTAACATTACCATCCAACCACTATTATATTGGGGATTGAAAATTACACTAAAAAGTATTTATAGAAAATACTAAATTATTGTGATCTACTTAGATTTTGCATAGGCTTTGATACGGTTCCACACAAGAGGTTAATGTACAAAATAAAGCAAATTGGACTCTAAAAATATTTGCACCTGGATTGAAAACTGGTTGAAGGATACACAACATAGAGTTGTCGTAAATGGAACTTTTTCAGGTTGGGCTAAAGTCGTGAGTGGAGTACCTCAGGGATCGGTACTAGGACCCCTGCTTTTTAACTTGTTTGTTAATGACCTTGAGGTTGGCATCGAGAGCAAAGTCTTAATCTTTGCTGATGATACTAAATTGTGTAAGGTAGTAGAATCAGAGCAGGATGTAATTTCTCTCCAGAAGGACTTGGGGAGACTGGAAACTTGGGCAGGTAAATGGCAGATGAGGTTTAATACAGATAAATGTAAGGTTATGCATTTGAGAAACAAGAATAAACAGGAGACTTGCAAATTAAATGGGGATAAATTGGGGGAATCCTTGATGGAGAAGGATTTAGGAGTGCTTGTACACAGCAATAGTGCCCAAAGTCATGCAGTAACTGCAAAGGCAAACAAGATCTTATCTTACAATAAATGGGCAATGGATGGAAGGGAAGTCCATGCTCAGTCACTCTCTCTGATAAGTGAATCATACAGATACAAGTACACACAGACCGATATGCCACATATCTGCAGGTCCTTACTCTGTCAGCTTCTCCTTGCTCTCTAGGCTCTCCCTTGGATTCTCCTTCTCGGGCATCACCTCTGCTTCCCCCTGCCCCACCTCGTTCTGCCTTCTCCCTCCTTTCTCCTCTTCTTCTGCCTTCTGCACTCCATCGGAGTTGTCATGTCTCCATTTATGCTCCTCTTCTCGTTCAAGGGCTTCCTGTCTGCTCTTCTCAGACACCATCTCCTTGTACCTGGTAAGACGGATATTATATTAACATTACCATCCAACCACTATTATATTGGGGATTGAAAATTACACTAAAAAGTATTTATAGAAAATACTAAATTATTGTGATCTACTTAGATTTTGCATAGGCTTTGATACGGTTCCACACAAGAGGTTAATGTACAAAATAAAGCAAATTGGACTCTAAAAATATTTGCACCTGGATTGAAAACTGGTTGAAGGATACACAACATAGAGTTGTCGTAAATGGAACTTTTTCAGGTTGGGCTAAAGTCGTGAGTGGAGTACCTCAGGGATCGGTACTAGGACCCCTGCTTTTTAACTTGTTTGTTAATGACCTTGAGGTTGGCATCGAGAGCAAAGTCTTAATCTTTGCTGATGATACTAAATTGTGTAAGGTAGTAGAATCAGAGCAGGATGTAATTTCTCTCCAGAAGGACTTGGGGAGACTGGAAACTTGGGCAGGTAAATGGCAGATGAGGTTTAATACAGATAAATGTAAGGTTATGCATTTGAGAAACAAGAATAAACAGGAGACTTGCAAATTAAATGGGGATAAATTGGGGGAATCCTTGATGGAGAAGGATTTAGGAGTGCTTGTACACAGCAATAGTGCCCAAAGTCATGCAGTAACTGCAAAGGCAAACAAGATCTTATCTTACAATAAATGGGCAATGGATGGAAGGGAAGTCCATGCTCAGTCACTCTCTCTGATAAGTGAATCATACAGATACAAGTACACACAGACCGATATGCCACATATCTGCAGGTCCTTACTCTGTCAGCTTCTCCTTGCTCTCTAGGCTCTCCCTTGGATTCTCCTTCTCGGGCATCACCTCTGCTTCCCCCTGCCCCACCTCGTTCTGCCTTCTCCCTCCTTTCTCCTCTTCTTCTGCCTTCTGCACTCCATCGGAGTTGTCATGTCTCCATTTATGCTCCTCTTCTCGTTCAAGGGCTTCCTGTCTGCTCTTCTCAGACACCATCTCCTTGTACCTGGTAAGACGGATATTATATTAACATTACCATCCAACCACTATTATATTGGGGATTGAAAATTACACTAAAAAGTATTTATAGAAAATACTAAATTATTGTGATCTACTTAGATTTTGCATAGGCTTTGATACGGTTCCACACAAGAGGTTAATGTACAAAATAAAGCAAATTGGACTCTAAAAATATTTGCACCTGGATTGAAAACTGGTTGAAGGATACACAACATAGAGTTGTCGTAAATGGAACTTTTTCAGGTTGGGCTAAAGTCGTGAGTGGAGTACCTCAGGGATCGGTACTAGGACCCCTGCTTTTTAACTTGTTTGTTAATGACCTTGAGGTTGGCATCGAGAGCAAAGTCTTAATCTTTGCTGATGATACTAAATTGTGTAAGGTAGTAGAATCAGAGCAGGATGTAATTTCTCTCCAGAAGGACTTGGGGAGACTGGAAACTTGGGCAGGTAAATGGCAGATGAGGTTTAATACAGATAAATGTAAGGTTATGCATTTGAGAAACAAGAATAAACAGGAGACTTGCAAATTAAATGGGGATAAATTGGGGGAATCCTTGATGGAGAAGGATTTAGGAGTGCTTGTACACAGCAATAGTGCCCAAAGTCATGCAGTAACTGCAAAGGCAAACAAGATCTTATCTTACAATAAATGGGCAATGGATGGAAGGGAAGTCCATGCTCAGTCACTCTCTCTGATAAGTGAATCATACAGATACAAGTACACACAGACCGATATGCCACATATCTGCAGGTCCTTACTCTGTCAGCTTCTCCTTGCTCTCTAGGCTCTCCCCTGGATTCTCCTTCTCGGGCATCACCTCTGCTTCCCCCTGCCCCACCTCGTTCTGCCTTCTCCCTCCTTTCTCCTCTTCTTCTGCCTTCTGCACTCCATCGGAGTTGTCATGTCTCCATTTATGCTCCTCTTCTCGTTCAAGGGCTTCCTGTCTGCTCTTCTCAGACACCATCTCCTTGTACCTGGTAAGACGGATATTATATTAACATTACCATCCAACCACTATTATATTGGGGATTGAAAATTACACTAAAAAGTATTTATAGAAAATACAAAATTATTGTGATCTACTTAGATTTTGCATAGGCTTTGATACGGTTCCACACAAGAGGTTAATGTACAAAATAAAGCAAATTGGACTCTAAAAATATTTGCACCTGGATTGAAAACTGGTTGAAGGATACACAACATAGAGTTGTCGTAAATGGAACTTTTTCAGGTTGGGCTAAAGTCGTGAGTGGAGTACCTCAGGGATCGGTACTAGGACCCCTGCTTTTTAACTTGTTTGTTAATGACCTTGAGGTTGGCATCGAGAGCAAAGTCTTAATCTTTGCTGATGATACTAAATTGTGTAAGGTAGTAGAATCAGAGCAGGATGTACTTTCTCTCCAGAAGGACTTGGGGAGACTGGAAACTTGGGCAGGTAAATGGCAGATGAGGTTTAATACAGATAAATGTAAGGTTATGCATTTGAGAAACAAGAATAAACAGGAGACTTGCAAATTAAATGGGGATAAATTGGGGGAATCCTTGATGGAGAAGGATTTAGGAGTGCTTGTACACAGCAATAGTGCCCAAAGTCATGCAGTAACTGCAAAGGCAAACAAGATCTTATCTTACAATAAATGGGCAATGGATGGAAGGGAAGTCCATGCTCAGTCACTCTCTCTGATAAGTGAATCATACAGATACAAGTACACACAGACCGATATGCCACATATCTGCAGGTCCTTACTCTGTCAGCTTCTCCTTGCTCTCTAGGCTCTCCCCTGGATTCTCCTTCTCGGGCATCACCTCTGCTTCCCCCTGCCCCACCTCGTTCTGCCTTCTCCCTCCTTTCTCCTCTTCTTCTGCCTTCTGCACTCCATCGGAGTTGTCATGTCTCCATTTATGCTCCTCTTCTCGTTCAAGGGCTTCCTGTCTGCTCTTCTCAGACACCATCTCCTTGTACCTGGTAAGACGGATATTATATTAACATTACCATCCAACCACTATTATATTGGGGATTGAAAATTACACTAAAAAGTATTTATAGAAAATACTAAATTATTGTGATCTACTTAGATTTTGCATAGGCTTTGATACGGTTCCACACAAGAGGTTAATGTACAAAATAAAGCAAATTGGACTCTAAAAATATTTGCACCTGGATTGAAAACTGGTTGAAGGATACACAACATAGAGTTCTCGTAAATGGAACTTTTTCAGGTTGGGCTAAAGTCGTGAGTGGAGTACCTCAGGGATCGGTACTGGGACCCCTGCTTTTTAACTTGTTTGTTAATGACCTTGAGGTTGGCATCGAGAGCAAAGTCTCAATCTTTGCTGATGATACTAAATTGTGTAAGGTAGTAGAATCAGAGCAGGATGTAATTTCTCTCCAGAAGGACTTGGGGAGACTGGAAACTTGGGCAGGTAAATGGCAGATGAGGTTTAATACAGATAAATGTAAGGTTATGCATTTGAGAAACAAGAATAAACAGGAGACTTGCAAATTAAATGGGGATAAATTGGGGGAATCCTTGATGGAGAAGGATTTAGGAGTGCTTGTACACAGCAATAGTGCCCAAAGTCATGCAGTAACTGCAAAGGCAAACAAGATCTTATCTTACAATAAATGGGCAATGGATGGAAGGGAAGTCCATGCTCAGTCACTCTCTCTGATAAGTGAATCATACAGATACAAGTACACACAGACCGATATGCCACATATCTGCAGGTCCTTACTCTGTCAGCTTCTCCTTGCTCTCTAGGCTCTCCCTTGGATTCTCCTTCTCGGGCATCACCTCTGCTTCCCCCTGCCCCACCTCGTTCTGCCTTCTCCCTCCTTTCTCCTCTTCTTCTGCCTTCTGCACTCCATCGGAGTTGTCATGTCTCCATTTATGCTCCTCTTCTCGTTCAAGGGCTTCCTGTCTGCTCTTCTCAGACACCATCTCCTTGTACCTGGTAAGACGGATATTATATTAACATTACCATCCAACCACTATTATATTGGGGATTGAAAATTACACTAAAAAGTATTTATAGAAAATACTAAATTATTGTGATCTACTTAGATTTTGCATAGGCTTTGATACGGTTCCACACAAGAGGTTAATGTACAAAATAAAGCAAATTGGACTCTAAAAATATTTGCACCTGGATTGAAAACTGGTTGAAGGATACACAACATAGAGTTGTCGTAAATGGAACTTTTTCAGGTTGGGCTAAAGTCGTGAGTGGAGTACCTCAGGGATCGGTACTAGGACCCCTGCTTTTTAACTTGTTTGTTAATGACCTTGAGGTTGGCATCGAGAGCAAAGTCTTAATCTTTGCTGATGATACTAAATTGTGTAAGGTAGTAGAATCAGAGCAGGATGTAATTTCTCTCCAGAAGGACTTGGGGAGACTGGAAACTTGGGCAGGTAAATGGCAGATGAGGTTTAATACAGATAAATGTAAGGTTATGCATTTGAGAAACAAGAATAAACAGGAGACTTGCAAATTAAATGGGGATAAATTGGGGGAATCCTTGATGGAGAAGGATTTAGGAGTGCTTGTACACAGCAATAGTGCCCAAAGTCATGCAGTAACTGCAAAGGCAAACAAGATCTTATCTTACAATAAATGGGCAATGGATGGAAGGGAAGTCCATGCTCAGTCACTCTCTCTGATAAGTGAATCATACAGATACAAGTACACACAGACCGATATGCCACATATCTGCAGGTCCTTACTCTGTCAGCTTCTCCTTGCTCTCTAGGCTCTCCCTTGGATTCTCCTTCTCGGGCATCACCTCTGCTTCCCCCTGCCCCACCTCGTTCTGCCTTCTCCCTCCTTTCTCCTCTTCTTCTGCCTTCTGCACTCCATCGGAGTTGTCATGTCTCCATTTATGCTCCTCTTCTCGTTCAAGGGCTTCCTGTCTGCTCTTCTCAGACACCATCTCCTTGTACCTGGTAAGACGGATATTATATTAACATTACCATCCAACCACTATTATATTGGGGATTGAAAATTACACTAAAAAGTATTTATAGAAAATACAAAATTATTGTGATCTACTTAGATTTTGCATAGGCTTTGATACGGTTCCACACAAGAGGTTAATGTACAAAATAAAGCAAATTGGACTCTAAAAATATTTGCACCTGGATTGAAAACTGGTTGAAGGATACACAACATAGAGTTCTCGTAAATGGAACTTTTTCAGGTTGGGCTAAAGTCGTGAGTGGAGTACCTCAGGGATCGGTACTAGGACCCCTGCTTTTTAACTTGTTTGTTAATGACCTTGAGGTTGGCATCGAGAGCAAAGTCTTAATCTTTGCTGATGATACTAAATTGTGTAAGGTAGTAGAATCAGAGCAGGATGTAATTTCTCTCCAGAAGGACTTGGGGAGACTGGAAACTTGGGCAGGTAAATGGCAGATGAGGTTTAATACAGATAAATGTAAGGTTATGCATTTGAGAAACAAGAATAAACAGGAGACTTGCAAATTAAATGGGGATAAATTGGGGGAATCCTTGATGGAGAAGGATTTAGGAGTGCTTGTACACAGCAATAGTGCCCAAAGTCATGCAGTAACTGCAAAGGCAAACAAGATCTTATCTTACAATAAATGGGCAATGGATGGAAGGGAAGTCCATGCTCAGTCACTCTCTCTGATAAGTGAATCATACAGATACAAGTACACACAGACCGATATGCCACATATCTGCAGGTCCTTACTCTGTCAGCTTCTCCTTGCTCTCTAGGCTCTCCCCTGGATTCTCCTTCTCGGGCATCACCTCTGCTTCCCCCTGCCCCACCTCGTTCTGCCTTCTCCCTCCTTTCTCCTCTTCTTCTGCCTTCTGCACTCCATCGGAGTTGTCATGTCTCCATTTATGCTCCTCTTCTCGTTCAAGGGCTTCCTGTCTGCTCTTCTCAGACACCATCTCCTTGTACCTGGTAAGACGGATATTATATTAACATTACCATCCAACCACTATTATATTGGGGATTGAAAATTACACTAAAAAGTATTTATAGAAAATACAAAATTATTGTGATCTACTTAGATTTTGCATAGGCTTTGATACGGTTCCACACAAGAGGTTAATGTACAAAATAAAGCAAATTGGACTCTAAAAATATTTGCACCTGGATTGAAAACTGGTTGAAGGATACACAACATAGAGTTGTCGTAAATGGAACTTTTTCAGGTTGGGCTAAAGTCGTGAGTGGAGTACCTCAGGGATCGGTACTAGGACCCCTGCTTTTTAACTTGTTTGTTAATGACCTTGAGGTTGGCATCGAGAGCAAAGTCTTAATCTTTGCTGATGATACTAAATTGTGTAAGGTAGTAGAATCAGAGCAGGATGTAATTTCTCTCCAGAAGGACTTGGGGAGACTGGAAACTTGGGCAGGTAAATGGCAGATGAGGTTTAATACAGATAAATGTAAGGTTATGCATTTGAGAAACAAGAATAAACAGGAGACTTGCAAATTAAATGGGGATAAATTGGGGGAATCCTTGATGGAGAAGGATTTAGGAGTGCTTGTACACAGCAATAGTGCCCAAAGTCATGCAGTAACTGCAAAGGCAAACAAGATCTTATCTTACAATAAATGGGCAATGGATGGAAGGGAAGTCCATGCTCAGTCACTCTCTCTGATAAGTGAATCATACAGATACAAGTACACACAGACCGATATGCCACATATCTGCAGGTCCTTACTCTGTCAGCTTCTCCTTGCTCTCTAGGCTCTCCCTTGGATTCTCCTTCTCGGGCATCACCTCTGCTTCCCCCTGCCCCACCTCGTTCTGCCTTCTCCCTCCTTTCTCCTCTTCTTCTGCCTTCTGCACTCCATCGGAGTTGTCATGTCTCCATTTATGCTCCTCTTCTCGTTCAAGGGCTTCCTGTCTGCTCTTCTCAGACACCATCTCCTTGTACCTGGTAAGACGGATATTATATTAACATTACCATCCAACCACTATTATATTGGGGATTGAAAATTACACTAAAAAGTATTTATAGAAAATACAAAATTATTGTGATCTACTTAGATTTTGCATAGGCTTTGATACGGTTCCACACAAGAGGTTAATGTACAAAATAAAGCAAATTGGACTCTAAAAATATTTGCACCTGGATTGAAAACTGGTTGAAGGATACACAACATAGAGTTCTCGTAAATGGAACTTTTTCAGGTTGGGCTAAAGTCGTGAGTGGAGTACCTCAGGGATCGGTACTAGGACCCCTGCTTTTTAACTTGTTTGTTAATGACCTTGAGGTTGGCATCGAGAGCAAAGTCTTAATCTTTGCTGATGATACTAAATTGTGTAAGGTAGTAGAATCAGAGCAGGATGTAATTTCTCTCCAGAAGGACTTGGGGAGACTGGAAACTTGGGCAGGTAAATGGCAGATGAGGTTTAATACAGATAAATGTAAGGTTATGCATTTGAGAAACAAGAATAAACAGGAGACTTGCAAATTAAATGGGGATAAATTGGGGGAATCCTTGATGGAGAAGGATTTAGGAGTGCTTGTACACAGCAATAGTGCCCAAAGTCATGCAGTAACTGCAAAGGCAAACAAGATCTTATCTTACAATAAATGGGCAATGGATGGAAGGGAAGTCCATGCTCAGTCACTCTCTCTGATAAGTGAATCATACAGATACAAGTACACACAGACCGATATGCCACATATCTGCAGGTCCTTACTCTGTCAGCTTCTCCTTGCTCTCTAGGCTCTCCCCTGGATTCTCCTTCTCGGGCATCACCTCTGCTTCCCCCTGCCCCACCTCGTTCTGCCTTCTCCCTCCTTTCTCCTCTTCTTCTGCCTTCTGCACTCCATCGGAGTTGTCATGTCTCCATTTATGCTCCTCTTCTCGTTCAAGGGCTTCCTGTCTGCTCTTCTCAGACACCATCTCCTTGTACCTGGTAAGACGGATATTATATTAACATTACCATCCAACCACTATTATATTGGGGATTGAAAATTACACTAAAAAGTATTTATAGAAAATACAAAATTATTGTGATCTACTTAGATTTTGCATAGGCTTTGATACGGTTCCACACAAGAGGTTAATGTACAAAATAAAGCAAATTGGACTCTAAAAATATTTGCACCTGGATTGAAAACTGGTTGAAGGATACACAACATAGAGTTGTCGTAAATGGAACTTTTTCAGGTTGGGCTAAAGTCGTGAGTGGAGTACCTCAGGGATCGGTACTAGGACCCCTGCTTTTTAACTTGTTTGTTAATGACCTTGAGGTTGGCATCGAGAGCAAAGTCTTAATCTTTGCTGATGATACTAAATTGTGTAAGGTAGTAGAATCAGAGCAGGATGTACTTTCTCTCCAGAAGGACTTGGGGAGACTGGAAACTTGGGCAGGTAAATGGCAGATGAGGTTTAATACAGATAAATGTAAGGTTATGCATTTGAGAAACAAGAATAAACAGGAGACTTGCAAATTAAATGGGGATAAATTGGGGGAATCCTTGATGGAGAAGGATTTAGGAGTGCTTGTACACAGCAATAGTGCCCAAAGTCATGCAGTAACTGCAAAGGCAAACAAGATCTTATCTTACAATAAATGGGCAATGGATGGAAGGGAAGTCCATGCTCAGTCACTCTCTCTGATAAGTGAATCATACAGATACAAGTACACACAGACCGATATGCCACATATCTGCAGGTCCTTACTCTGTCAGCTTCTCCTTGCTCTCTAGGCTCTCCCCTGGATTCTCCTTCTCGGGCATCACCTCTGCTTCCCCCTGCCCCACCTCGTTCTGCCTTCTCCCTCCTTTCTCCTCTTCTTCTGCCTTCTGCACTCCATCGGAGTTGTCATGTCTCCATTTATGCTCCTCTTCTCGTTCAAGGGCTTCCTGTCTGCTCTTCTCAGACACCATCTCCTTGTACCTGGTAAGACGGATATTATATTAACATTACCATCCAACCACTATTATATTGGGGATTGAAAATTACACTAAAAAGTATTTATAGAAAATACAAAATTATTGTGATCTACTTAGATTTTGCATAGGCTTTGATACGGTTCCACACAAGAGGTTAATGTACAAAATAAAGCAAATTGGACTCTAAAAATATTTGCACCTGGATTGAAAACTGGTTGAAGGATACACAACATAGAGTTGTCGTAAATGGAACTTTTTCAGGTTGGGCTAAAGTCGTGAGTGGAGTACCTCAGGGATCGGTACTAGGACCCTTGCTTTTTAACTTGTTTGTTAATGACCTTGAGGTTGGCATCGAGAGCAAAGTCTTAATCTTTGCTGATGATACTAAATTGTGTAAGGTAGTAGAATCAGAGCAGGATGTAATTTCTCTCCAGAAGGACTTGGGGAGACTGGAAACTTGGGCAGGTAAATGGCAGATGAGGTTTAATACAGATAAATGTAAGGTTATGCATTTGAGAAACAAGAATAAACAGGAGACTTGCAAATTAAATGGGGATAAATTGGGGGAATCCTTGATGGAGAAGGATTTAGGAGTGCTTGTACACAGCAATAGTGCCCAAAGTCATGCAGTAACTGCAAAGGCAAACAAGATCTTATCTTACAATAAATGGGCAATGGATGGAAGGGAAGTCCATGCTCAGTCACTCTCTCTGATAAGTGAATCATACAGATACAAGTACACACAGACCGATATGCCACATATCTGCAGGTCCTTACTCTGTCAGCTTCTCCTTGCTCTCTAGGCTCTCCCCTGGATTCTCCTTCTCGGGCATCACCTCTGCTTCCCCCTGCCCCACCTCGTTCTGCCTTCTCCCTCCTTTCTCCTCTTCTTCTGCCTTCTGCACTCCATCGGAGTTGTCATGTCTCCATTTATGCTCCTCTTCTCGTTCAAGGGCTTCCTGTCTGCTCTTCTCAGACACCATCTCCTTGTACCTGGTAAGACGGATATTATATTAACATTACCATCCAACCACTATTATATTGGGGATTGAAAATTACACTAAAAAGTATTTATAGAAAATACTAAATTATTGTGATCTACTTAGATTTTGCATAGGCTTTGATACGGTTCCACACAAGAGGTTAATGTACAAAATAAAGCAAATTGGACTCTAAAAATATTTGCACCTGGATTGAAAACTGGTTGAAGGATACACAACATAGAGTTGTCGTAAATGGAACTTTTTCAGGTTGGGCTAAAGTCGTGAGTGGAGTACCTCAGGGATCGGTACTAGGACCCTTGCTTTTTAACTTGTTTGTTAATGACCTTGAGGTTGGCATCGAGAGCAAAGTCTTAATCTTTGCTGATGATACTAAATTGTGTAAGGTAGTAGAATCAGAGCAGGATGTAATTTCTCTCCAGAAGGACTTGGGGAGACTGGAAACTTGGGCAGGTAAATGGCAGATGAGGTTTAATACAGATAAATGTAAGGTTATGCATTTGAGAAACAAGAATAAACAGGAGACTTGCAAATTAAATGGGGATAAATTGGGGGAATCCTTGATGGAGAAGGATTTAGGAGTGCTTGTACACAGCAATAGTGCCCAAAGTCATGCAGTAACTGCAAAGGCAAACAAGATCTTATCTTACAATAAATGGGCAATGGATGGAAGGGAAGTCCATGCTCAGTCACTCTCTCTGATAAGTGAATCATACAGATACAAGTACACACAGACCGATATGCCACATATCTGCAGGTCCTTACTCTGTCAGCTTCTCCTTGCTCTCTAGGCTCTCCCCTGGATTCTCCTTCTCGGGCATCACCTCTGCTTCCCCCTGCCCCACCTCGTTCTGCCTTCTCCCTCCTTTCTCCTCTTCTTCTGCCTTCTGCACTCCATCGGAGTTGTCATGTCTCCATTTATGCTCCTCTTCTCGTTCAAGGGCTTCCTGTCTGCTCTTCTCAGACACCATCTCCTTGTACCTGGTAAGACGGATATTATATTAACATTACCATCCAACCACTATTATATTGGGGATTGAAAATTACACTAAAAAGTATTTATAGAAAATACAAAATTATTGTGATCTACTTAGATTTTGCATAGGCTTTGATACGGTTCCACACAAGAGGTTAATGTACAAAATAAAGCAAATTGGACTCTAAAAATATTTGCACCTGGATTGAAAACTGGTTGAAGGATACACAACATAGAGTTGTCGTAAATGGAACTTTTTCAGGTTGGGCTAAAGTCGTGAGTGGAGTACCTCAGGGATCGGTACTAGGACCCCTGCTTTTTAACTTGTTTGTTAATGACCTTGAGGTTGGCATCGAGAGCAAAGTCTTAATCTTTGCTGATGATACTAAATTGTGTAAGGTAGTAGAATCAGAGCAGGATGTAATTTCTCTCCAGAAGGACTTGGGGAGACTGGAAACTTGGGCAGGTAAATGGCAGATGAGGTTTAATACAGATAAATGTAAGGTTATGCATTTGAGAAACAAGAATAAACAGGAGACTTGCAAATTAAATGGGGATAAATTGGGGGAATCCTTGATGGAGAAGGATTTAGGAGTGCTTGTACACAGCAATAGTGCCCAAAGTCATGCAGTAACTGCAAAGGCAAACAAGATCTTATCTTACAATAAATGGGCAATGGATGGAAGGGAAGTCCATGCTCAGTCACTCTCTCTGATAAGTGAATCATACAGATACAAGT
Source organism: Ascaphus truei (assembly GCF_040206685.1). Classification (NCBI taxonomy): domain Eukaryota; kingdom Metazoa; phylum Chordata; class Amphibia; order Anura; family Ascaphidae; genus Ascaphus; species Ascaphus truei. The sequence continues at coordinate 99,042 of NW_027453864.1, read as the reverse complement.
ACACACAGACCGATATGCCACATATCTGCAGGTCCTTACTCTGTCAGCTTCTCCTTGCTCTCTAGGCTCTCCCCTGGATTCTCCTTCTCGGGCATCACCTCTGCTTCCCCCTGCCCCACCTCGTTCTGCCTTCTCCCTCCTTTCTCCTCTTCTTCTGCCTTCTGCACTCCATCGGAGTTGTCATGTCTCCATTTATGCTCCTCTTCTCGTTCAAGGGCTTCCTGTCTGCTCTTCTCAGACACCATCTCCTTGTACCTGGTAAGACGGATATTATATTAACATTACCATCCAACCACTATTATATTGGGGATTGAAAATTACACTAAAAAGTATTTATAGAAAATACAAAATTATTGTGATCTACTTAGATTTTGCATAGGCTTTGATACGGTTCCACACAAGAGGTTAATGTACAAAATAAAGCAAATTGGACTCTAAAAATATTTGCACCTGGATTGAAAACTGGTTGAAGGATACACAACATAGAGTTGTCGTAAATGGAACTTTTTCAGGTTGGGCTAAAGTCGTGAGTGGAGTACCTCAGGGATCGGTACTAGGACCCCTGCTTTTTAACTTGTTTGTTAATGACCTTGAGGTTGGCATCGAGAGCAAAGTCTTAATCTTTGCTGATGATACTAAATTGTGTAAGGTAGTAGAATCAGAGCAGGATGTACTTTCTCTCCAGAAGGACTTGGGGAGACTGGAAACTTGGGCAGGTAAATGGCAGATGAGGTTTAATACAGATAAATGTAAGGTTATGCATTTGAGAAACAAGAATAAACAGGAGACTTGCAAATTAAATGGGGATAAATTGGGGGAATCCTTGATGGAGAAGGATTTAGGAGTGCTTGTACACAGCAATAGTGCCCAAAGTCATGCAGTAACTGCAAAGGCAAACAAGATCTTATCTTACAATAAATGGGCAATGGATGGAAGGGAAGTCCATGCTCAGTCACTCTCTCTGATAAGTGAATCATACAGATACAAGTACACACAGACCGATATGCCACATATCTGCAGGTCCTTACTCTGTCAGCTTCTCCTTGCTCTCTAGGCTCTCCCCTGGATTCTCCTTCTCGGGCATCACCTCTGCTTCCCCCTGCCCCACCTCGTTCTGCCTTCTCCCTCCTTTCTCCTCTTCTTCTGCCTTCTGCACTCCATCGGAGTTGTCATGTCTCCATTTATGCTCCTCTTCTCGTTCAAGGGCTTCCTGTCTGCTCTTCTCAGACACCATCTCCTTGTACCTGGTAAGACGGATATTATATTAACATTACCATCCAACCACTATTATATTGGGGATTGAAAATTACACTAAAAAGTATTTATAGAAAATACAAAATTATTGTGATCTACTTAGATTTTGCATAGGCTTTGATACGGTTCCACACAAGAGGTTAATGTACAAAATAAAGCAAATTGGACTCTAAAAATATTTGCACCTGGATTGAAAACTGGTTGAAGGATACACAACATAGAGTTGTCGTAAATGGAACTTTTTCAGGTTGGGCTAAAGTCGTGAGTGGAGTACCTCAGGGATCGGTACTAGGACCCTTGCTTTTTAACTTGTTTGTTAATGACCTTGAGGTTGGCATCGAGAGCAAAGTCTTAATCTTTGCTGATGATACTAAATTGTGTAAGGTAGTAGAATCAGAGCAGGATGTAATTTCTCTCCAGAAGGACTTGGGGAGACTGGAAACTTGGGCAGGTAAATGGCAGATGAGGTTTAATACAGATAAATGTAAGGTTATGCATTTGAGAAACAAGAATAAACAGGAGACTTGCAAATTAAATGGGGATAAATTGGGGGAATCCTTGATGGAGAAGGATTTAGGAGTGCTTGTACACAGCAATAGTGCCCAAAGTCATGCAGTAACTGCAAAGGCAAACAAGATCTTATCTTACAATAAATGGGCAATGGATGGAAGGGAAGTCCATGCTCAGTCACTCTCTCTGATAAGTGAATCATACAGATACAAGTACACACAGACCGATATGCCACATATCTGCAGGTCCTTACTCTGTCAGCTTCTCCTTGCTCTCTAGGCTCTCCCCTGGATTCTCCTTCTCGGGCATCACCTCTGCTTCCCCCTGCCCCACCTCGTTCTGCCTTCTCCCTCCTTTCTCCTCTTCTTCTGCCTTCTGCACTCCATCGGAGTTGTCATGTCTCCATTTATGCTCCTCTTCTCGTTCAAGGGCTTCCTGTCTGCTCTTCTCAGACACCATCTCCTTGTACCTGGTAAGACGGATATTATATTAACATTACCATCCAACCACTATTATATTGGGGATTGAAAATTACACTAAAAAGTATTTATAGAAAATACTAAATTATTGTGATCTACTTAGATTTTGCATAGGCTTTGATACGGTTCCACACAAGAGGTTAATGTACAAAATAAAGCAAATTGGACTCTAAAAATATTTGCACCTGGATTGAAAACTGGTTGAAGGATACACAACATAGAGTTGTCGTAAATGGAACTTTTTCAGGTTGGGCTAAAGTCGTGAGTGGAGTACCTCAGGGATCGGTACTAGGACCCTTGCTTTTTAACTTGTTTGTTAATGACCTTGAGGTTGGCATCGAGAGCAAAGTCTTAATCTTTGCTGATGATACTAAATTGTGTAAGGTAGTAGAATCAGAGCAGGATGTAATTTCTCTCCAGAAGGACTTGGGGAGACTGGAAACTTGGGCAGGTAAATGGCAGATGAGGTTTAATACAGATAAATGTAAGGTTATGCATTTGAGAAACAAGAATAAACAGGAGACTTGCAAATTAAATGGGGATAAATTGGGGGAATCCTTGATGGAGAAGGATTTAGGAGTGCTTGTACACAGCAATAGTGCCCAAAGTCATGCAGTAACTGCAAAGGCAAACAAGATCTTATCTTACAATAAATGGGCAATGGATGGAAGGGAAGTCCATGCTCAGTCACTCTCTCTGATAAGTGAATCATACAGATACAAGTACACACAGACCGATATGCCACATATCTGCAGGTCCTTACTCTGTCAGCTTCTCCTTGCTCTCTAGGCTCTCCCCTGGATTCTCCTTCTCGGGCATCACCTCTGCTTCCCCCTGCCCCACCTCGTTCTGCCTTCTCCCTCCTTTCTCCTCTTCTTCTGCCTTCTGCACTCCATCGGAGTTGTCATGTCTCCATTTATGCTCCTCTTCTCGTTCAAGGGCTTCCTGTCTGCTCTTCTCAGACACCATCTCCTTGTACCTGGTAAGACGGATATTATATTAACATTACCATCCAACCACTATTATATTGGGGATTGAAAATTACACTAAAAAGTATTTATAGAAAATACAAAATTATTGTGATCTACTTAGATTTTGCATAGGCTTTGATACGGTTCCACACAAGAGGTTAATGTACAAAATAAAGCAAATTGGACTCTAAAAATATTTGCACCTGGATTGAAAACTGGTTGAAGGATACACAACATAGAGTTGTCGTAAATGGAACTTTTTCAGGTTGGGCTAAAGTCGTGAGTGGAGTACCTCAGGGATCGGTACTAGGACCCCTGCTTTTTAACTTGTTTGTTAATGACCTTGAGGTTGGCATCGAGAGCAAAGTCTTAATCTTTGCTGATGATACTAAATTGTGTAAGGTAGTAGAATCAGAGCAGGATGTAATTTCTCTCCAGAAGGACTTGGGGAGACTGGAAACTTGGGCAGGTAAATGGCAGATGAGGTTTAATACAGATAAATGTAAGGTTATGCATTTGAGAAACAAGAATAAACAGGAGACTTGCAAATTAAATGGGGATAAATTGGGGGAATCCTTGATGGAGAAGGATTTAGGAGTGCTTGTACACAGCAATAGTGCCCAAAGTCATGCAGTAACTGCAAAGGCAAACAAGATCTTATCTTACAATAAATGGGCAATGGATGGAAGGGAAGTCCATGCTCAGTCACTCTCTCTGATAAGTGAATCATACAGATACAAGTACACACAGACCGATATGCCACATATCTGCAGGTCCTTACTCTGTCAGCTTCTCCTTGCTCTCTAGGCTCTCCCCTGGATTCTCCTTCTCGGGCATCACCTCTGCTTCCCCCTGCCCCACCTCGTTCTGCCTTCTCCCTCCTTTCTCCTCTTCTTCTGCCTTCTGCACTCCATCGGAGTTGTCATGTCTCCATTTATGCTCCTCTTCTCGTTCAAGGGCTTCCTGTCTGCTCTTCTCAGACACCATCTCCTTGTACCTGGTAAGACGGATATTATATTAACATTACCATCCAACCACTATTATATTGGGGATTGAAAATTACACTAAAAAGTATTTATAGAAAATACAAAATTATTGTGATCTACTTAGATTTTGCATAGGCTTTGATACGGTTCCACACAAGAGGTTAATGTACAAAATAAAGCAAATTGGACTCTAAAAATATTTGCACCTGGATTGAAAACTGGTTGAAGGATACACAACATAGAGTTGTCGTAAATGGAACTTTTTCAGGTTGGGCTAAAGTCGTGAGTGGAGTACCTCAGGGATCGGTACTAGGACCCCTGCTTTTTAACTTGTTTGTTAATGACCTTGAGGTTGGCATCGAGAGCAAAGTCTTAATCTTTGCTGATGATACTAAATTGTGTAAGGTAGTAGAATCAGAGCAGGATGTACTTTCTCTCCAGAAGGACTTGGGGAGACTGGAAACTTGGGCAGGTAAATGGCAGATGAGGTTTAATACAGATAAATGTAAGGTTATGCATTTGAGAAACAAGAATAAACAGGAGACTTGCAAATTAAATGGGGATAAATTGGGGGAATCCTTGATGGAGAAGGATTTAGGAGTGCTTGTACACAGCAATAGTGCCCAAAGTCATGCAGTAACTGCAAAGGCAAACAAGATCTTATCTTACAATAAATGGGCAATGGATGGAAGGGAAGTCCATGCTCAGTCACTCTCTCTGATAAGTGAATCATACAGATACAAGTACACACAGACCGATATGCCACATATCTGCAGGTCCTTACTCTGTCAGCTTCTCCTTGCTCTCTAGGCTCTCCCCTGGATTCTCCTTCTCGGGCATCACCTCTGCTTCCCCCTGCCCCACCTCGTTCTGCCTTCTCCCTCCTTTCTCCTCTTCTTCTGCCTTCTGCACTCCATCGGAGTTGTCATGTCTCCATTTATGCTCCTCTTCTCGTTCAAGGGCTTCCTGTCTGCTCTTCTCAGACACCATCTCCTTGTACCTGGTAAGACGGATATTATATTAACATTACCATCCAACCACTATTATATTGGGGATTGAAAATTACACTAAAAAGTATTTATAGAAAATACAAAATTATTGTGATCTACTTAGATTTTGCATAGGCTTTGATACGGTTCCACACAAGAGGTTAATGTACAAAATAAAGCAAATTGGACTCTAAAAATATTTGCACCTGGATTGAAAACTGGTTGAAGGATACACAACATAGAGTTGTCGTAAATGGAACTTTTTCAGGTTGGGCTAAAGTCGTGAGTGGAGTACCTCAGGGATCGGTACTAGGACCCTTGCTTTTTAACTTGTTTGTTAATGACCTTGAGGTTGGCATCGAGAGCAAAGTCTTAATCTTTGCTGATGATACTAAATTGTGTAAGGTAGTAGAATCAGAGCAGGATGTAATTTCTCTCCAGAAGGACTTGGGGAGACTGGAAACTTGGGCAGGTAAATGGCAGATGAGGTTTAATACAGATAAATGTAAGGTTATGCATTTGAGAAACAAGAATAAACAGGAGACTTGCAAATTAAATGGGGATAAATTGGGGGAATCCTTGATGGAGAAGGATTTAGGAGTGCTTGTACACAGCAATAGTGCCCAAAGTCATGCAGTAACTGCAAAGGCAAACAAGATCTTATCTTACAATAAATGGGCAATGGATGGAAGGGAAGTCCATGCTCAGTCACTCTCTCTGATAAGTGAATCATACAGATACAAGTACACACAGACCGATATGCCACATATCTGCAGGTCCTTACTCTGTCAGCTTCTCCTTGCTCTCTAGGCTCTCCCCTGGATTCTCCTTCTCGGGCATCACCTCTGCTTCCCCCTGCCCCACCTCGTTCTGCCTTCTCCCTCCTTTCTCCTCTTCTTCTGCCTTCTGCACTCCATCGGAGTTGTCATGTCTCCATTTATGCTCCTCTTCTCGTTCAAGGGCTTCCTGTCTGCTCTTCTCAGACACCATCTCCTTGTACCTGGTAAGACGGATATTATATTAACATTACCATCCAACCACTATTATATTGGGGATTGAAAATTACACTAAAAAGTATTTATAGAAAATACAAAATTATTGTGATCTACTTAGATTTTGCATAGGCTTTGATACGGTTCCACACAAGAGGTTAATGTACAAAATAAAGCAAATTGGACTCTAAAAATATTTGCACCTGGATTGAAAACTGGTTGAAGGATACACAACATAGAGTTGTCGTAAATGGAACTTTTTCAGGTTGGGCTAAAGTCGTGAGTGGAGTACCTCAGGGATCGGTACTAGGACCCCTGCTTTTTAACTTGTTTGTTAATGACCTTGAGGTTGGCATCGAGAGCAAAGTCTTAATCTTTGCTGATGATACTAAATTGTGTAAGGTAGTAGAATCAGAGCAGGATGTACTTTCTCTCCAGAAGGACTTGGGGAGACTGGAAACTTGGGCAGGTAAATGGCAGATGAGGTTTAATACAGATAAATGTAAGGTTATGCATTTGAGAAACAAGAATAAACAGGAGACTTGCAAATTAAATGGGGATAAATTGGGGGAATCCTTGATGGAGAAGGATTTAGGAGTGCTTGTACACAGCAATAGTGCCCAAAGTCATGCAGTAACTGCAAAGGCAAACAAGATCTTATCTTACAATAAATGGGCAATGGATGGAAGGGAAGTCCATGCTCAGTCACTCTCTCTGATAAGTGAATCATACAGATACAAGTACACACAGACCGATATGCCACATATCTGCAGGTCCTTACTCTGTCAGCTTCTCCTTGCTCTCTAGGCTCTCCCCTGGATTCTCCTTCTCGGGCATCACCTCTGCTTCCCCCTGCCCCACCTCGTTCTGCCTTCTCCCTCCTTTCTCCTCTTCTTCTGCCTTCTGCACTCCATCGGAGTTGTCATGTCTCCATTTATGCTCCTCTTCTCGTTCAAGGGCTTCCTGTCTGCTCTTCTCAGACACCATCTCCTTGTACCTGGTAAGACGGATATTATATTAACATTACCATCCAACCACTATTATATTGGGGATTGAAAATTACACTAAAAAGTATTTATAGAAAATACAAAATTATTGTGATCTACTTAGATTTTGCATAGGCTTTGATACGGTTCCACACAAGAGGTTAATGTACAAAATAAAGCAAATTGGACTCTAAAAATATTTGCACCTGGATTGAAAACTGGTTGAAGGATACACAACATAGAGTTGTCGTAAATGGAACTTTTTCAGGTTGGGCTAAAGTCGTGAGTGGAGTACCTCAGGGATCGGTACTAGGACCCTTGCTTTTTAACTTGTTTGTTAATGACCTTGAGGTTGGCATCGAGAGCAAAGTCTTAATCTTTGCTGATGATACTAAATTGTGTAAGGTAGTAGAATCAGAGCAGGATGTAATTTCTCTCCAGAAGGACTTGGGGAGACTGGAAACTTGGGCAGGTAAATGGCAGATGAGGTTTAATACAGATAAATGTAAGGTTATGCATTTGAGAAACAAGAATAAACAGGAGACTTGCAAATTAAATGGGGATAAATTGGGGGAATCCTTGATGGAGAAGGATTTAGGAGTGCTTGTACACAGCAATAGTGCCCAAAGTCATGCAGTAACTGCAAAGGCAAACAAGATCTTATCTTACAATAAATGGGCAATGGATGGAAGGGAAGTCCATGCTCAGTCACTCTCTCTGATAAGTGAATCATACAGATACAAGTACACACAGACCGATATGCCACATATCTGCAGGTCCTTACTCTGTCAGCTTCTCCTTGCTCTCTAGGCTCTCCCCTGGATTCTCCTTCTCGGGCATCACCTCTGCTTCCCCCTGCCCCACCTCGTTCTGCCTTCTCCCTCCTTTCTCCTCTTCTTCTGCCTTCTGCACTCCATCGGAGTTGTCATGTCTCCATTTATGCTCCTCTTCTCGTTCAAGGGCTTCCTGTCTGCTCTTCTCAGACACCATCTCCTTGTACCTGGTAAGACGGATATTATATTAACATTACCATCCAACCACTATTATATTGGGGATTGAAAATTACACTAAAAAGTATTTATAGAAAATACTAAATTATTGTGATCTACTTAGATTTTGCATAGGCTTTGATACGGTTCCACACAAGAGGTTAATGTACAAAATAAAGCAAATTGGACTCTAAAAATATTTGCACCTGGATTGAAAACTGGTTGAAGGATACACAACATAGAGTTGTCGTAAATGGAACTTTTTCAGGTTGGGCTAAAGTCGTGAGTGGAGTACCTCAGGGATCGGTACTAGGACCCTTGCTTTTTAACTTGTTTGTTAATGACCTTGAGGTTGGCATCGAGAGCAAAGTCTTAATCTTTGCTGATGATACTAAATTGTGTAAGGTAGTAGAATCAGAGCAGGATGTAATTTCTCTCCAGAAGGACTTGGGGAGACTGGAAACTTGGGCAGGTAAATGGCAGATGAGGTTTAATACAGATAAATGTAAGGTTATGCATTTGAGAAACAAGAATAAACAGGAGACTTGCAAATTAAATGGGGATAAATTGGGGGAATCCTTGATGGAGAAGGATTTAGGAGTGCTTGTACACAGCAATAGTGCCCAAAGTCATGCAGTAACTGCAAAGGCAAACAAGATCTTATCTTACAATAAATGGGCAATGGATGGAAGGGAAGTCCATGCTCAGTCACTCTCTCTGATAAGTGAATCATACAGATACAAGTACACACAGACCGATATGCCACATATCTGCAGGTCCTTACTCTGTCAGCTTCTCCTTGCTCTCTAGGCTCTCCCCTGGATTCTCCTTCTCGGGCATCACCTCTGCTTCCCCCTGCCCCACCTCGTTCTGCCTTCTCCCTCCTTTCTCCTCTTCTTCTGCCTTCTGCACTCCATCGGAGTTGTCATGTCTCCATTTATGCTCCTCTTCTCGTTCAAGGGCTTCCTGTCTGCTCTTCTCAGACACCATCTCCTTGTACCTGGTAAGACGGATATTATATTAACATTACCATCCAACCACTATTATATTGGGGATTGAAAATTACACTAAAAAGTATTTATAGAAAATACAAAATTATTGTGATCTACTTAGATTTTGCATAGGCTTTGATACGGTTCCACACAAGAGGTTAATGTACAAAATAAAGCAAATTGGACTCTAAAAATATTTGCACCTGGATTGAAAACTGGTTGAAGGATACACAACATAGAGTTGTCGTAAATGGAACTTTTTCAGGTTGGGCTAAAGTCGTGAGTGGAGTACCTCAGGGATCGGTACTAGGACCCCTGCTTTTTAACTTGTTTGTTAATGACCTTGAGGTTGGCATCGAGAGCAAAGTCTTAATCTTTGCTGATGATACTAAATTGTGTAAGGTAGTAGAATCAGAGCAGGATGTAATTTCTCTCCAGAAGGACTTGGGGAGACTGGAAACTTGGGCAGGTAAATGGCAGATGAGGTTTAATACAGATAAATGTAAGGTTATGCATTTGAGAAACAAGAATAAACAGGAGACTTGCAAATTAAATGGGGATAAATTGGGGGAATCCTTGATGGAGAAGGATTTAGGAGTGCTTGTACACAGCAATAGTGCCCAAAGTCATGCAGTAACTGCAAAGGCAAACAAGATCTTATCTTACAATAAATGGGCAATGGATGGAAGGGAAGTCCATGCTCAGTCACTCTCTCTGATAAGTGAATCATACAGATACAAGTACACACAGACCGATATGCCACATATCTGCAGGTCCTTACTCTGTCAGCTTCTCCTTGCTCTCTAGGCTCTCCCCTGGATTCTCCTTCTCGGGCATCACCTCTGCTTCCCCCTGCCCCACCTCGTTCTGCCTTCTCCCTCCTTTCTCCTCTTCTTCTGCCTTCTGCACTCCATCGGAGTTGTCATGTCTCCATTTATGCTCCTCTTCTCGTTCAAGGGCTTCCTGTCTGCTCTTCTCAGACACCATCTCCTTGTACCTGGTAAGACGGATATTATATTAACATTACCATCCAACCACTATTATATTGGGGATTGAAAATTACACTAAAAAGTATTTATAGAAAATACAAAATTATTGTGATCTACTTAGATTTTGCATAGGCTTTGATACGGTTCCACACAAGAGGTTAATGTACAAAATAAAGCAAATTGGACTCTAAAAATATTTGCACCTGGATTGAAAACTGGTTGAAGGATACACAACATAGAGTTGTCGTAAATGGAACTTTTTCAGGTTGGGCTAAAGTCGTGAGTGGAGTACCTCAGGGATCGGTACTAGGACCCCTGCTTTTTAACTTGTTTGTTAATGACCTTGAGGTTGGCATCGAGAGCAAAGTCTTAATCTTTGCTGATGATACTAAATTGTGTAAGGTAGTAGAATCAGAGCAGGATGTAATTTCTCTCCAGAAGGACTTGGGGAGACTGGAAACTTGGGCAGGTAAATGGCAGATGAGGTTTAATACAGATAAATGTAAGGTTATGCATTTGAGAAACAAGAATAAACAGGAGACTTGCAAATTAAATGGGGATAAATTGGGGGAATCCTTGATGGAGAAGGATTTAGGAGTGCTTGTACACAGCAATAGTGCCCAAAGTCATGCAGTAACTGCAAAGGCAAACAAGATCTTATCTTACAATAAATGGGCAATGGATGGAAGGGAAGTCCATGCTCAGTCACTCTCTCTGATAAGTGAATCATACAGATACAAGTACACACAGACCGATATGCCACATATCTGCAGGTCCTTACTCTGTCAGCTTCTCCTTGCTCTCTAGGCTCTCCCTTGGATTCTCCTTCTCGGGCATCACCTCTGCTTCCCCCTGCCCCACCTCGTTCTGCCTTCTCCCTCCTTTCTCCTCTTCTTCTGCCTTCTGCACTCCATCGGAGTTGTCATGTCTCCATTTATGCTCCTCTTCTCGTTCAAGGGCTTCCTGTCTGCTCTTCTCAGACACCATCTCCTTGTACCTGGTAAGACGGATATTATATTAACATTACCATCCAATCACTATTATATTGGGGATTGAAAATTACACTAAAAAGTATTTATAGAAAATACAAAATTATTGTGATCTACTTAGATTTTGCATAGGCTTTGATACGGTTCCACACAAGAGGTTAATGTACAAAATAAAGCAAATTGGACTCTAAAAATATTTGCACCTGGATTGAAAACTGGTTGAAGGATACACAACATAGAGTTGTCGTAAATGGAACTTTTTCAGGTTGGGCTAAAGTCGTGAGTGGAGTACCTCAGGGATCGGTACTAGGACCCCTGCTTTTTAACTTGTTTGTTAATGACCTTGAGGTTGGCATCGAGAGCAAAGTCTTAATCTTTGCTGATGATACTAAATTGTGTAAGGTAGTAGAATCAGAGCAGGATGTAATTTCTCTCCAGAAGGACTTGGGGAGACTGGAAACTTGGGCAGGTAAATGGCAGATGAGGTTTAATACAGATAAATGTAAGGTTATGCATTTGAGAAACAAGAATAAACAGGAGACTTGCAAATTAAATGGGGATAAATTGGGGGAATCCTTGATGGAGAAGGATTTAGGAGTGCTTGTACACAGCAATAGTGCCCAAAGTCATGCAGTAACTGCAAAGGCAAACAAGATCTTATCTTACAATAAATGGGCAATGGATGGAAGGGAAGTCCATGCTCAGTCACTCTCTCTGATAAGTGAATCATACAGATACAAGTACACACAGACCGATATGCCACATATCTGCAGGTCCTTACTCTGTCAGCTTCTCCTTGCTCTCTAGGCTCTCCCCTGGATTCTCCTTCTCGGGCATCACCTCTGCTTCCCCCTGCCCCACCTCGTTCTGCCTTCTCCCTCCTTTCTCCTCTTCTTCTGCCTTCTGCACTCCATCGGAGTTGTCATGTCTCCATTTATGCTCCTCTTCTCGTTCAAGGGCTTCCTGTCTGCTCTTCTCAGACACCATCTCCTTGTACCTGGTAAGACGGATATTATATTAACATTACCATCCAACCACTATTATATTGGGGATTGAAAATTACACTAAAAAGTATTTATAGAAAATACTAAATTATTGTGATCTACTTAGATTTTGCATAGGCTTTGATACGGTTCCACACAAGAGGTTAATGTACAAAATAAAGCAAATTGGACTCTAAAAATATTTGCACCTGGATTGAAAACTGGTTGAAGGATACACAACATAGAGTTGTCGTAAATGGAACTTTTTCAGGTTGGGCTAAAGTCGTGAGTGGAGTACCTCAGGGATCGGTACTAGGACCCCTGCTTTTTAACTTGTTTGTTAATGACCTTGAGGTTGGCATCGAGAGCAAAGTCTTAATCTTTGCTGATGATACTAAATTGTGTAAGGTAGTAGAATCAGAGCAGGATGTAATTTCTCTCCAGAAGGACTTGGGGAGACTGGAAACTTGGGCAGGTAAATGGCAGATGAGGTTTAATACAGATAAATGTAAGGTTATGCATTTGAGAAACAAGAATAAACAGGAGACTTGCAAATTAAATGGGGATAAATTGGGGGAATCCTTGATGGAGAAGGATTTAGGAGTGCTTGTACACAGCAATAGTGCCCAAAGTCATGCAGTAACTGCAAAGGCAAACAAGATCTTATCTTACAATAAATGGGCAATGGATGGAAGGGAAGTCCATGCTCAGTCACTCTCTCTGATAAGTGAATCATACAGATACAAGTACACACAGACCGATATGCCACATATCTGCAGGTCCTTACTCTGTCAGCTTCTCCTTGCTCTCTAGGCTCTCCCCTGGATTCTCCTTCTCGGGCATCACCTCTGCTTCCCCCTGCCCCACCTCGTTCTGCCTTCTCCCTCCTTTCTCCTCTTCTTCTGCCTTCTGCACTCCATCGGAGTTGTCATGTCTCCATTTATGCTCCTCTTCTCGTTCAAGGGCTTCCTGTCTGCTCTTCTCAGACACCATCTCCTTGTACCTGGTAAGACGGATATTATATTAACATTACCATCCAACCACTATTATATTGGGGATTGAAAATTACACTAAAAAGTATTTATAGAAAATACTAAATTATTGTGATCTACTTAGATTTTGCATAGGCTTTGATACGGTTCCACACAAGAGGTTAATGTACAAAATAAAGCAAATTGGACTCTAAAAATATTTGCACCTGGATTGAAAACTGGTTGAAGGATACACAACATAGAGTTGTCGTAAATGGAACTTTTTCAGGTTGGGCTAAAGTCGTGAGTGGAGTACCTCAGGGATCGGTACTAGGACCCCTGCTTTTTAACTTGTTTGTTAATGACCTTGAGGTTGGCATCGAGAGCAAAGTCTTAATCTTTGCTGATGATACTAAATTGTGAAAGGTAGTAGAATCAGAGCAGGATGTAATTTCTCTCCAGAAGGACTTGGGGAGACTGGAAACTTGGGCAGGTAAATGGCAGATGAGGTTTAATACAGATAAATGTAAGGTTATGCATTTGAGAAACAAGAATAAACAGGAGACTTGCAAATTAAATGGGGATAAATTGGGGGAATCCTTGATGGAGAAGGATTTAGGAGTGCTTGTACACAGCAATAGTGCCCAAAGTCATGCAGTAACTGCAAAGGCAAACAAGATCTTATCTTACAATAAATGGGCAATGGATGGAAGGGAAGTCCATGCTCAGTCACTCTCTCTGATAAGTGAATCATACAGATACAAGTACACACAGACCGATATGCCACATATCTGCAGGTCCTTACTCTGTCAGCTTCTCCTTGCTCTCTAGGCTCTCCCCTGGATTCTCCTTCTCGGGCATCACCTCTGCTTCCCCCTGCCCCACCTCGTTCTGCCTTCTCCCTCCTTTCTCCTCTTCTTCTGCCTTCTGCACTCCATCGGAGTTGTCATGTCTCCATTTATGCTCCTCTTCTCGTTCAAGGGCTTCCTGTCTGCTCTTCTCAGACACCATCTCCTTGTACCTGGTAAGACGGATATTATATTAACATTACCATCCAACCACTATTATATTGGGGATTGAAAATTACACTAAAAAGTATTTATAGAAAATACAAAATTATTGTGATCTACTTAGATTTTGCATAGGCTTTGATACGGTTCCACACAAGAGGTTAATGTACAAAATAAAGCAAATTGGACTCTAAAAATATTTGCACCTGGATTGAAAACTGGTTGAAGGATACACAACATAGAGTTGTCGTAAATGGAACTTTTTCAGGTTGGGCTAAAGTCGTGAGTGGAGTACCTCAGGGATCGGTACTAGGACCCCTGCTTTTTAACTTGTTTGTTAATGACCTTGAGGTTGGCATCGAGAGCAAAGTCTTAATCTTTGCTGATGATACTAAATTGTGTAAGGTAGTAGAATCAGAGCAGGATGTAATTTCTCTCCAGAAGGACTTGGGGAGACTGGAAACTTGGGCAGGTAAATGGCAGATGAGGTTTAATACAGATAAATGTAAGGTTATGCATTTGAGAAACAAGAATAAACAGGAGACTTGCAAATTAAATGGGGATAAATTGGGGGAATCCTTGATGGAGAAGGATTTAGGAGTGCTTGTACACAGCAATAGTGCCCAAAGTCATGCAGTAACTGCAAAGGCAAACAAGATCTTATCTTACAATAAATGGGCAATGGATGGAAGGGAAGTCCATGCTCAGTCACTCTCTCTGATAAGTGAATCATACAGATACAAGTACACACAGACCGATATGCCACATATCTGCAGGTCCTTACTCTGTCAGCTTCTCCTTGCTCTCTAGGCTCTCCCCTGGATTCTCCTTCTCGGGCATCACCTCTGCTTCCCCCTGCCCCACCTCGTTCTGCCTTCTCCCTCCTTTCTCCTCTTCTTCTGCCTTCTGCACTCCATCGGAGTTGTCATGTCTCCATTTATGCTCCTCTTCTCGTTCAAGGGCTTCCTGTCTGCTCTTCTCAGACACCATCTCCTTGTACCTGGTAAGACGGATATTATATTAACATTACCATCCAACCACTATTATATTGGGGATTGAAAATTACACTAAAAAGTATTTATAGAAAATACAAAATTATTGTGATCTACTTAGATTTTGCATAGGCTTTGATACGGTTCCACACAAGAGGTTAATGTACAAAATAAAGCAAATTGGACTCTAAAAATATTTGCACCTGGATTGAAAACTGGTTGAAGGATACACAACATAGAGTTGTCGTAAATGGAACTTTTTCAGGTTGGGCTAAAGTCGTGAGTGGAGTACCTCAGGGATCGGTACTAGGACCCCTGCTTTTTAACTTGTTTGTTAATGACCTTGAGGTTGGCATCGAGAGCAAAGTCTTAATCTTTGCTGATGATACTAAATTGTGTAAGGTAGTAGAATCAGAGCAGGATGTAATTTCTCTCCAGAAGGACTTGGGGAGACTGGAAACTTGGGCAGGTAAATGGCAGATGAGGTTTAATACAGATAAATGTAAGGTTATGCATTTGAGAAACAAGAATAAACAGGAGACTTGCAAATTAAATGGGGATAAATTGGGGGAATCCTTGATGGAGAAGGATTTAGGAGTGCTTGTACACAGCAATAGTGCCCAAAGTCATGCAGTAACTGCAAAGGCAAACAAGATCTTATCTTACAATAAATGGGCAATGGATGGAAGGGAAGTCCATGCTCAGTCACTCTCTCTGATAAGTGAATCATACAGATACAAGTACACACAGACCGATATGCCACATATCTGCAGGTCCTTACTCTGTCAGCTTCTCCTTGCTCTCTAGGCTCTCCCTTGGATTCTCCTTCTCGGGCATCACCTCTGTTTCCCCCTGCCCCACCTCGTTCTGCCTTCTCCCTCCTTTCTCCTCTTCTTCTGCCTTCTGCACTCCATCGGAGTTGTCATGTCTCCATTTATGCTCCTCTTCTCGTTCAAGGGCTTCCTGTCTGCTCTTCTCAGACACCATCTCCTTGTACCTGGTAAGACGGATATTATATTAACATTACCATCCAACCACTATTATATTGGGGATTGAAAATTACACTAAAAAGTATTTATAGAAAATACAAAATTATTGTGATCTACTTAGATTTTGCATAGGCTTTGATACGGTTCCACACAAGAGGTTAATGTACAAAATAAAGCAAATTGGACTCTAAAAATATTTGCACCTGGATTGAAAACTGGTTGAAGGATACACAACATAGAGTTGTCGTAAATGGAACTTTTTCAGGTTGGGCTAAAGTCGTGAGTGGAGTACCTCAGGGATCGGTACTAGGACCCCTGCTTTTTAACTTGTTTGTTAATGACCTTGAGGTTGGCATCGAGAGCAAAGTCTTAATCTTTGCTGATGATACTAAATTGTGTAAGGTAGTAGAATCAGAGCAGGATGTAATTTCTCTCCAGAAGGACTTGGGGAGACTGGAAACTTGGGCAGGTAAATGGCAGATGAGGTTTAATACAGATAAATGTAAGGTTATGCATTTGAGAAACAAGAATAAACAGGAGACTTGCAAATTAAATGGGGATAAATTGGGGGAATCCTTGATGGAGAAGGATTTAGGAGTGCTTGTACACAGCAATAGTGCCCAAAGTCATGCAGTAACTGCAAAGGCAAACAAGATCTTATCTTACAATAAATGGGCAATGGATGGAAGGGAAGTCCATGCTCAGTCACTCTCTCTGATAAGTGAATCATACAGATACAAGTACACACAGACCGATATGCCACATATCTGCAGGTCCTTACTCTGTCAGCTTCTCCTTGCTCTCTAGGCTCTCCCCTGGATTCTCCTTCTCGGGCATCACCTCTGCTTCCCCCTGCCCCACCTCGTTCTGCCTTCTCCCTCCTTTCTCCTCTTCTTCTGCCTTCTGCACTCCATCGGAGTTGTCATGTCTCCATTTATGCTCCTCTTCTCGTTCAAGGGCTTCCTGTCTGCTCTTCTCAGACACCATCTCCTTGTACCTGGTAAGACGGATATTATATTAACATTACCATCCAACCACTATTATATTGGGGATTGAAAATTACACTAAAAAGTATTTATAGAAAATACAAAATTATTGTGATCTACTTAGATTTTGCATAGGCTTTGATACGGTTCCACACAAGAGGTTAATGTACAAAATAAAGCAAATTGGACTCTAAAAATATTTGCACCTGGATTGAAAACTGGTTGAAGGATACACAACATAGAGTTGTCGTAAATGGAACTTTTTCAGGTTGGGCTAAAGTCGTGAGTGGAGTACCTCAGGGATCGGTACTAGGACCCCTGCTTTTTAACTTGTTTGTTAATGACCTTGAGGTTGGCATCGAGAGCAAAGTCTTAATCTTTGCTGATGATACTAAATTGTGTAAGGTAGTAGAATCAGAGCAGGATGTAATTTCTCTCCAGAAGGACTTGGGGAGACTGGAAACTTGGGCAGGTAAATGGCAGATGAGGTTTAATACAGATAAATGTAAGGTTATGCATTTGAGAAACAAGAATAAACAGGAGACTTGCAAATTAAATGGGGATAAATTGGGGGAATCCTTGATGGAGAAGGATTTAGGAGTGCTTGTACACAGCAATAGTGCCCAAAGTCATGCAGTAACTGCAAAGGCAAACAAGATCTTATCTTACAATAAATGGGCAATGGATGGAAGGGAAGTCCATGCTCAGTCACTCTCTCTGATAAGTGAATCATACAGATACAAGTACACACAGACCGATATGCCACATATCTGCAGGTCCTTACTCTGTCAGCTTCTCCTTGCTCTCTAGGCTCTCCCCTGGATTCTCCTTCTCGGGCATCACCTCTGCTTCCCCCTGCCCCACCTCGTTCTGCCTTCTCCCTCCTTTCTCCTCTTCTTCTGCCTTCTGCACTCCATCGGAGTTGTCATGTCTCCATTTATGCTCCTCTTCTCGTTCAAGGGCTTCCTGTCTGCTCTTCTCAGACACCATCTCCTTGTACCTGGTAAGACGGATATTATATTAACATTACCATCCAACCACTATTATATTGGGGATTGAAAATTACACTAAAAAGTATTTATAGAAAATACAAAATTATTGTGATCTACTTAGATTTTGCATAGGCTTTGATACGGTTCCACACAAGAGGTTAATGTACAAAATAAAGCAAATTGGACTCTAAAAATATTTGCACCTGGATTGAAAACTGGTTGAAGGATACACAACATAGAGTTGTCGTAAATGGAACTTTTTCAGGTTGGGCTAAAGTCGTGAGTGGAGTACCTCAGGGATCGGTACTAGGACCCCTGCTTTTTGACTTGTTTGTTAATGACCTTGAGGTTGGCATCGAGAGCAAAGTCTTAATCTTTGCTGATGATACTAAATTGTGTAAGGTAGTAGAATCAGAGCAGGATGTAATTTCTCTCCAGAAGGACTTGGGGAGACTGGAAACTTGGGCAGGTAAATGGCAGATGAGGTTTAATACAGATAAATGTAAGGTTATGCATTTGAGAAACAAGAATAAACAGGAGACTTGCAAATTAAATGGGGATAAATTGGGGGAATCCTTGATGGAGAAGGATTTAGGAGTGCTTGTACACAGCAATAGTGCCCAAAGTCATGCAGTAACTGCAAAGGCAAACAAGATCTTATCTTACAATAAATGGGCAATGGATGGAAGGGAAGTCCATGCTCAGTCACTCTCTCTGATAAGTGAATCATACAGATACAAGTACACACAGACCGATATGCCACATATCTGCAGGTCCTTACTCTGTCAGCTTCTCCTTGCTCTCTAGGCTCTCCCCTGGATTCTCCTTCTCGGGCATCACCTCTGCTTCCCCCTGCCCCACCTCGTTCTGCCTTCTCCCTCCTTTCTCCTCTTCTTCTGCCTTCTGCACTCCATCGGAGTTGTCATGTCTCCATTTATGCTCCTCTTCTCGTTCAAGGGCTTCCTGTCTGCTCTTCTCAGACACCATCTCCTTGTACCTGGTAAGACGGATATTATATTAACATTACCATCCAACCACTATTATATTGGGGATTGAAAATTACACTAAAAAGTATTTATAGAAAATACTAAATTATTGTGATCTACTTCGATTTTGCATAGGCTTTGATACGGTTCCACACAAGAGGTTAATGTACAAAATAAAGCAAATTGGACTCTAAAAATATTTGCACCTGGATTGAAAACTGGTTGAAGGATACACAACATAGAGTTGTCGTAAATGGAACTTTTTCAGGTTGGGCTAAAGTCGTGAGTGGAGTACCTCAGGGATCGGTACTAGGACCCCTGCTTTTTAACTTGTTTGTTAATGACCTTGAGGTTGGCATCGAGAGCAAAGTCTCAATCTTTGCTGATGATACTAAATTGTGTAAGGTAGTAGAATCAGAGCAGGATGTACTTTCTCTCCAGAAGGACTTGGGGAGACTGGAAACTTGGGCAGGTAAATGGCAGATGAGGTTTAATACAGATAAATGTAAGGTTATGCATTTGAGAAACAAGAATAAACAGGAGACTTGCAAATTAAATGGGGATAAATTGGGGGAATCCTTGATGGAGAAGGATTTAGGAGTGCTTGTACACAGCAATAGTGCCCAAAGTCATGCAGTAACTGCAAAGGCAAACAAGATCTTATCTTACAATAAATGGGCAATGGATGGAAGGGAAGTCCATGCTCAGTCACTCTCTCTGATAAGTGAATCATACAGATACAAGTACACACAGACCGATATGCCACATATCTGCAGGTCCTTACTCTGTCAGCTTCTCCTTGCTCTCTAGGCTCTCCCCTGGATTCTCCTTCGCGGGCATCACCTCTGCTTCCCCCTGCCCCACCTCGTTCTGCCTTCTCCCTCCTTTCTCCTCTTCTTCTGCTTTCTGCACTCCATCGGAGTTGTCATGTCTCCATTTATGCTCCTCTTCTCGTTCAAGGGCTTCCTGTCTGCTCTTCTCAGACACCATCTCCTTGTACCTGGTAAGACGGATATTATATTAACATTACCATCCAACCACTATTATATTGGGGATTGAAAATTACACTAAAAAGTATTTATAGAAAATACTAAATTATTGTGATCTACTTCGATTTTGCATAGGCTTTGATACGGTTCCACACAAGAGGTTAATGTACAAAATAAAGCAAATTGGACTCTAAAAATATTTGCACCTGGATTGAAAACTGGTTGAAGGATACACAACATAGAGTTGTCGTAAATGGAACTTTTTCAGGTTGGGCTAAAGTCGTGAGTGGAGTACCTCAGGGATCGGTACTAGGACCCCTGCTTTTTAACTTGTTTGTTAATGACCTTGAGGTTGGCATCGAGAGCAAAGTCTCAATCTTTGCTGATGATACTAAATTGTGTAAGGTAGTAGAATCAGAGCAGGATGTACTTTCTCTCCAGAAGGACTTGGGGAGACTGGAAACTTGGGCAGGTAAATGGCAGATGAGGTTTAATACAGATAAATGTAAGGTTATGCATTTGAGAAACAAGAATAAACAGGAGACTTGCAAATTAAATGGGGATAAATTGGGGGAATCCTTGATGGAGAAGGATTTAGGAGTGCTTGTACACAGCAATAGTGCCCAAAGTCATGCAGTAACTGCAAAGGCAAACAAGATCTTATCTTACAATAAATGGGCAATGGATGGAAGGGAAGTCCATGCTCAGTCACTCTCTCTGATAAGTGAATCATACAGATACAAGTACACACAGACCGATATGCCACATATCTGCAGGTCCTTACTCTGTCAGCTTCTCCTTGCTCTCTAGGCTCTCCCCTGGATTCTCCTTCGCGGGCATCACCTCTGCTTCCCCCTGCCACACCTCGTTCTGCCTTCTCCCTCCTTTCTCCTCTTCTTCTGCTTTCTGCACTCCATCGGAGTTGTCATGTCTCCATTTATGCTCCTCTTCTCGTTCAAGGGCTTCCTGTCTGCTCTTCTCAGACACCATCTCCTTGTACCTGGTAAGACGGATATTATATTAACATTACCATCCAACCACTATTATATTGGGGATTGAAAATTACACTAAAAAGTATTTATAGAAAATACTAAATTATTGTGATCTACTTCGATTTTGCATAGGCTTTGATACGGTTCCACACAAGAGGTTAATGTACAAAATAAAGCAAATTGGACTCTAAAAATATTTGCACCTGGATTGAAAACTGGTTGAAGGATACACAACATAGAGTTGTCGTAAATGGAACTTTTTCAGGTTGGGCTAAAGTCGTGAGTGGAGTACCTCAGGGATCGGTACTAGGACCCCTGCTTTTTAACTTGTTTGTTAATGACCTTGAGATTGGCATCGAGAGCAAAGTCTTAATCTTTGCTGATGATACTAAATTGTGTAAGGTAGTAGAATCAGAGCAGGATGTACTTTCTCTCCAGAAGGACTTGGGGAGACTGGAAACTTGGGCAGGTAAATGGCAGATGAGGTTTAATACAGATACATGTAAGGTTATGCATTTGAGAAACAAGAATAAACAGGAGACTTGCTAAATTAAATGGGGATAAATTGGGGGAATCCTTGATGGAGAAGGATTTAGGAGTGCTTGTACACAGCAATAGTGCCCAAAGTCATGCAGTAACTGCAAAGGCAAACAAGATCTTATCTTACAATAAATGGGCAATGGATGGAAGGGAAGTCCATGCTCAGTCACTCTCTCTGATAAGTGAATCATACAGATACAAGTACACACAGACCGATATGCCACATATCTGCAGGTCCTTACTCTGTCAGCTTCTCCTTGCTCTCTAGGCTCTCCCCTGGATTCTCCTTCTCGGGCATCACCTCTGCTTCCCCCTGCCCCACCTCGTTCTGCCTTCTCCCTCCTTTCTCCTCTTCTTCTGCCTTCTGCACTCCATCGGAGTTGTCATGTCTCCATTTATGCTCCTCTTCTCGTTCAAGGGCTTCCTGTCTGCTCTTCTCAGACACCATCTCCTTGTACCTGGTAAGACGGATATTATATTAACATTACCATCCAACCACTATTATATTGGGGATTGAAAATTACACTAAAAAGTATTTATAGAAAATACTAAATTATTGTGATCTACTTCGATTTTGCATAGGCTTTGATACGGTTCCACACAAGAGGTTAATGTACAAAATAAAGCAAATTGGACTCTAAAAATATTTGCACCTGGATTGAAAACTGGTTGAAGGATACACAACATAGAGTTGTCGTAAATGGAACTTTTTCAGGTTGGGCTAAAGTCGTGAGTGGAGTACCTCAGGGATCGGTACTAGGACCCCTGCTTTTTAACTTGTTTGTTAATGACCTTGAGGTTGGCATCGAGAGCAAAGTCTTAATCTTTGCTGATGATACTAAATTGTGTAAAGTAGTAGAATCAGAGCAGGATGTACTTTCTCTCCAGAAGGACTTGGGGAGACTGGAAACTTGGGCAGGTAAATGGCAGATGAGGTTTAATACAGATAAATGTAAGGTTATGCATTTGAGAAACAAGAATAAACAGGAGACTTGCAAATTAAATGGGGATAAATTGGGGGAATCCTTGATGGAGAAGGATTTAGGAGTGCTTGTACACAGCAATAGTGCCCAAAGTCATGCAGTAACTGCAAAGGCAAACAAGATCTTATCTTACAATAAATGGGCAATGGATGGAAGGGAAGTCCATGCTCAGTCACTCTCTCTGATAAGTGAATCATACAGATACAAGTACACACAGACCGATATGCCACATATCTGCAGGTCCTTACTCTGTCAGCTTCTCCTTGCTCTCTAGGCTCTCCCCTGGATTCTCCTTCGCGGGCATCACCTCTGCTTCCCCCTGCCCCACCTCGTTCTGCCTTCTCCCTCCTTTCTCCTCTTCTTCTGCTTTCTGCACTCCATCGGAGTTGTCATGTCTCCATTTATGCTCCTCTTCTCGTTCAAGGGCTTCCTGTCTGCTATTCTCAGACACCATCTCCTTGTACCTGGTAAGACGGATATTATATTAACATTCTATTACTATTATACCACCAACCACTATTATATTGGGGATTGAAAATTACACTAAAATGTATTTATAGAAAATACTAAATTATTGTGATCTACTTAGATTTTGCATAGGCTTTGATACGGTTCCACACAAGAGGTTACTGTACAAAATAAAGCAAATTGGACTCTAAAAATATTTGCACCTGGATTGAAAACTGGTTGAAGGATACACAACATAGAGTTGTCGTAAATGGAACTTTTTCAGGTTGGGCTAAAGTCGTGAGTGGAGTACCTCAGGGATCGGTACTGGGACCCCTGCTTTTTAACTTGTTTGTTAATGACCTTGAGGTTGGCATCGTGAGCAAAGTCGCAATCTTTGCTGATGATACTAAATTGTGTAAGGTAGTAGAATCAGAGCATGATGTAATTTCTCTCCAGAAGGACTTGGGGAGACTGGAAACTTGGGCAGGTAAATGGCAGATGAGGTTTAATACAGATAAATGTAAGGTTATGCATTTGAGAAACAAGAATAAACAGGAGACTTGCAAATTAAATGGGGATAAATTGGGGGAATCCTTGATGGAGAAGGATTTAGGAGTGCTTGTACACAGCAATAGTGCCCAAAGTCATGCAGTAACTGCAAAGGCAAACAAGATCTTATCTTACAATAAATGGGCAATGGATGGAAGGGAAGTCCATGCTCAGTCACTCTCTCTGATAAGTGAATCATACAGATACAAGTACACACAGACCGATATGCCACATATCTGCAGGTCCTTACTCTGTCAGCTTCTCCTTGCTCTCTAGGCTCTCCCCTGGATTCTCCTCCTCGGGCATCACCGCTGCTTCCCCCTGCCCCACCTCATTCTGCCTTCTCCCTCCTTTCTCCTCTTCTTCTGCCTTCTGCACTCCATCGGAGTTGTCATGTCTCCATTTATGCTCCTCTTCTCGTTCAAGGGCTTCCTGTCTGCTCTTCTCAGACACCATCTCCTTGTACCTGGTAAGACGGATATTATATTAACATTACCATCCAACCACTATTATATTGGGGATTGAAAATTACACTAAAAATATTTATAGAAAATACTAAATTATTGTGATCTACTTCGATTTTGCATAGGCTTTGATACGGTTCCACACAAGAGGTTAATGTACAAAATAAAGCAAATTGGACTCTAAAAATATTTGCACCTGGATTGAAAACTGGTTGAAGGATACACAACATAGAGTTGTCGTAAATGGAACTTTTTCAGGTTGGGCTAAAGTCGTGAGTGGAGTACCTCAGGGATCGGTACTGGGACCCCTGCTTTTTAACTTGTTTGTTAATGACCTTGAGGTTGGCATCGAGAGCAAAGTCTCAATTTTTGCTGATGAAACTAAATTGTGTAAGGTAGTAGAATCAGAGCAGGATGTAATTTCTCTCCAGAAGGACTTGGGGAGACTGGAAACTTGGGCAGGTAAATGGCAGATGAGGTTTAATACAGATAAATGTAAGGTTATGCATTTGAGAAACAAGAATAAACAGGAGACTTGCAAATTAAATGGGGATAAATTGGGGGAATCCTTGATGGAGAAGGATTTAGGAGTGCTTGTACACAGCAATAGTGCCCAAAGTCATGCAGTAACTGCAAAGGCAAACAAGATCTTATCTTACAATAAATGGGCAATGGATGGAAGGGAAGTCCATGCTCAGTCACTCTCTCTGATAAGTGAATCATACAGATACAAGTACACACAGACCGATATGCCACATATCTGCAGGTCCTTACTCTGTCAGCTTCTCCTTGCTCTCTAGGCTCTCCCCTGGATTCTCCTCGGGCATCACCTCTGCTTCCCCCTGCCCCACCTCGTTCTGCCTTCTCCCTCCTTTCTCCTCTTCTTCTGCCTTCTGCATTCCATCAGAGTTGTCATGTCTCCATTTATGCTCCTCTTCTCGTTCAAGGGCTTCCTGTCTCCTCTTCTCAGACACCATCTCCTTGTACCTTGTAAGACGGATATTATATTAACATTACCATCCAACCACTATTATATTGGGGATCGAAAATTACACTAAAAAGTATTTATAGAAAATACTAAATTATTGTGATCTACTTAGATTTTGCATAGGCTTTGATACGGTTCCACACAAGAGGTTAATGTACAAAATAGTGTACAGCAATAGTGCCCAAAGTCATGCAGTAACTGCAAAGGCAAACAAGATCTTATCTTACAATAAATGGCCAATGGATTTAAGGGAAGTAAACATAATTATGCCCCTTTACAAAGCATTAGTAAGACCACACCTTAAATATGGAGTACAATTGTAGGCACCAGTCCTTAGAAAAGACATTATAAATTGGAGAAAGTGCAGAGAAGAGCCACCAAATTAATACATGGGACAAATAATCTGATTTATGAGGAGAGGCTAGCTAAATTCGATTTTTTTACATTAGAAAAGAGGCAGCTAAGAGGGGATATGATAATTTTGAAAATGTGGAATTCATTACCCATGGAGACTGTGATGGCAGATACAATAGATGTGTAAAAAAAAGGTTGGACATCTTTTTAGAAAGGAAATACAGGGATATACCAAATAAGTATACATGGGAAAGATGTTGATCCAGGGAGTAATGTGATTGCCAATTCTTGGAGTCAGGAATGGACTTATTTTTCCCCTAATGAGATATCATTAGATGATATTTTACTGGGGTTTTTTGTTTGCCTTTCTATGGATCAATATACTGTAAATAGGGTTATAGGATAAAGTATCTGTCATCCACATTTAGCGTAGGTTGAACTTGATGGACGAATGTGTAACATCCCATAGAACATAACACAGGTAGTAAGTCACAAAAAATGACACCTTGGCAGCTCCTGCCGTGTTAATCTCTAATGTTTCATTTCAACTAAATCTTGATTTTCTGCCGAGTTTGCATCTGTTTATTACCATATTTCACCGGCATAATCTGTTACCATGGCAACACCTGCCTTCTTAATGTGGGTGAATGGTGGCGGACATTGCTCACCCGCCATTTCTTTCTTTTCATTAATGTTACATCGTGGATGATACATCGGAGTACACACAGGTACAGTAGTCAACAAGCTTAGCTAATCAGAAATCAGGCTATTATATATACATTCATACAGATATATATATATGTAATCACCACTATTATTAAGGTTATGGTGGGTAAAAAAAAGTGACAAAAACCCTCCACAGTAAAGCATACAGCAACTGTAAATATTACTGTATGTTCATTTGCATGTCTTAGACAGGTCTGCAACCCTGTCTTTCCCCATTGTCGCCCAGCATACAGCGCTTCCACTGCAGCAAGGGATACTGGGAAATGACATGCAAATGAACACTCAGTGCCACCTTTTGTCTCAAGCTCGTATTACACAAGCAAATCCTCAAGCCAATGCATGCTGTTTTAAACACAGCTTTTAGACAGAGGCTGGGATGAGATGCAAAGCCATTAAACCCACTCACAGACATGTTTCAACCTTGATGGGTATCATCAGTGTGAGGTTGGTCTTAATGGCTAAGCAGGTTTGAGACTAGACTAGGTAATCACCACTATTATTAAGGTTATGGTGGGTAAAAAAAGTGACAAAAACCCTCCACAGTAAAGCATAAAGCAACTGTAAATATTACTGTATGTTCATTTGCATGTCTTAGACAGGTCTGCAACCCTGTCTTTCCCCATTATCGCCCAGCATACAGCGCTTCCACTGCAGCAAGGGTTGCAGACCTGTCTAAGACATGCAAATGAACATACAGTAATATTTACAGTTGTTTTATATATATGTATGTATATATATATGTATATATCTATGTATATATATATATATATATATATATGTATATGTATATGTATATGTGTATGCAACAGATGCTACTCTTAGTGGATTGCAGCCATTTTAATCTCCCCACGAGACAAATTTTCGGCAACTCATATTTACAAAATTCAATTTTTTTTCTTAATGAGCGGGGTTGCTGCAAACCGCAGCAATGCTAAAAATGAGAGAAGGCGGTTACATTTCACGGTGAGAAGAGCACATTACTGCTTTAAAACCACTGCCCCCCATGTCCGTCCCCATCCCTCCCCCCCCCGTACCTCCGTCGCTGCAAGTAGCCTCTGCACAGGGCCTGGAGCAGCGTGATATCTTGAATGTGTCTCCTGTACCTCCGTCGCTGGCTGCATCCCCTCCACAAAGCGTGGATAAACGCCACGGCACTCTGCCTGTGGTCCAGCTGCCGTCTTACACGGAACGACCTCCAGCGTGTCTGCAGAGGCACACACATGGCAAAGCAGCAGGTCGCCATATCCAGGCATGGAGCAATGGATGCTGCGCGCTAACCCACACACTGCCAAAGTGGTCTTAAAGCAATTTGGTAACAGAGGCAGCTTCTTATCGCAGAAGAAGCAGGCACCAGTTATGAGTTATCAAAGTTTGAGGTCTCATCCCTGAAATGTTAGTGTTTGAAATGCAGTGAAGTTCCAGCCACGGAACATTCTAAAGATGCATTTTTTGTAAAGATGATCAAGACCATGGCGACCGTCACGGCATTCTGTGACAAAAGGCATATGGTGGCTCAGGAATAGGTGGGACTCTACAATGTGGGATATTGTACCCGGGTCTCCAACACCCTTTTATATTAAAGATCCTAAGAAAACCTCAGAAATCTCTGCAGATACTCATGAGATCTCAAAAGCGGATCAATCTTTGAACTCCCACCTATGTCCATTAACCTTTAGAGTTCACTTATGTCTTATTTGGTATGTCACTGGCACTTACCGAGGCCCCTACCCCCAACACGGGCTCCCCCACAAGCCTCACTCCCCCATAGTAATGGCCAATAGCCCTATTAGCCACTTATTGGCTGCTGGTTAATATAAACACATTATATACGTTAAACGCTGAAATAACAGACATTGATATAAACTAAACTGACTATATAATCTATTCCATAGAGTCCCAATGTGGTTACCGAGGCTCTCAGGGAGGTTTTTTAGGGACTGATCAGGATAAATATGATAAATGTTAGTATTTCGCTGCCTCAGCAGGTTCTGCTCTTTAAAAAAATCTTTTAAGTGTTATGTAGCCCTGTTTCCCCGTAAACAAGATGGCTACTGGTGCTGCCCTTTACCTGTTGGCTCACAGGGTCTTAAGCCTCCGCCACGGGGAGCCTAGGGTGATATACTTACAACCTTGGTGCAGCGCCTCCACCTGAGAGGGATCCCAACGTAGTGGGAGGAGCCCCTCACAGGACCCAAACAATGAACACACACAATGTAAAATAGAAAGGCCTTTACTGTAACATATCTTATACTCTATAATACCTTATAACTCTATGTGACTAAAGATACAACTGCCACACGCCTCACACGGCTGTACCCCACCACCGTGTAACCCACACTGTGTCCAGAGAATCCCAGTCCCACAAGGTCCCACACCCACCCCAATGTGTGTGACTGCGCGGCCCACTAAATGGAGTGTAGTACAGTTGGTGCACGTTCTGTAAGGTACCTGCCGGGTGCTCCAGCAACCTGACGCGCCGACTGAACAGACAAGGGATGCGTTGATCCAACGATAGCCTCCGCGACGAGTCTGCCTCCGCGTGGGGTGGTTTCCCGCTGGAGTGTCCCACCTTGATGACAGTCTTTGTCAGCAGGAGTGATCTGGTCCCAGGTCCCAGCTGTGTCCCTGATCTATTTACTAGCTAGTGGGGCAGGGTCCCTACCTAAGGGCCTGTCCCTGTAGCAGCTACAAACTAATTGGTGGAGCCGGGGCCTAGCTGGGGCCTAGGGGGAATCTGGCCTAGAGCAGAGGGTCACAGACCCCTGTTCACATACCTCCTACCCCTGTCCTGTCCCAGCACTTACTGACACTTCCTATTCCAGCCACAAAATAGTATCTCCTGCAGGAGACCTAGCCGAGCGATTGGCTCCCTGGCGTCGTGTGGTACTCCTGCCCCTAAGCACCTATGGGCCGCCATGTGCGCTCACTCCACTGCGCATGTGCAACCCTTCAATGGCCGCCACGCACTTTCTGCGCGAGCCTTTGCGCATGCGTATGCACCAATCCAACATGGCGGCACCCTGCAGAGGGGCCGCTGGCGAGCTCGCCGCCACCCGCAACCACACGGCAGCAGCGGAGTTAAGAGGAGAGAGGGCGGGGAACCGGGGAGCCAGAGGGGACCTGGCTACAGTTAGAAATTATGTCTCCATTAATCTCTTGCTTCAGATGTTACCATGGTAAACTTTATACAGCACTGGGCCCTGGGGAGAGCTCTATTTTAACCTCCCAGACACTTAATATTGCATAAGCTTCTATCTCCTGAACAAAGCATCAGATTTTAAAAATAAAAACCGTGTTGGAAAGAGCAATCCGTGTTTTTTTAATATAATTTATTTTTTAAACTATATACAGGGAAAAACAAAACAAAAAAAAAAAAAACAAGGTTTGAATACGTAGTATGATTAATCCTTTCACTGCCGGAGATGCCTGCAACACATTGTTCCCTGACAGTGAAAGGTTTAAGCCAGGGGTAAGCAAGCTTTGTCTGCACCCACAAGAAGCCGCCGGAGACAAAGTAAGAGCCTTACAGAGGCCTCGCGCTCTCCCCCGGCATTTAATTTAAATGTTGTGGGGAAGAGCATGGGGCTTCTAAGCGCCGCACTCTGAAAATGTTGTGCCCCCCAGTTTGCGCACCCCTGGGTTAGGCCTCGGATTGTGCTCTATGCAGGGTGCAGCGGTCATCCAGCTAACACTAGGGTGTTGACCTCATCTGTACAGTAGCGACATACTTTATTAAAGTAAATGCCGGCGGCATGCCGGGATCTACCCCAGCTGCCGCCAGTCAGAAACGCGCGCCGCCGCGTTTCCCCCACGCACCCCCCCTCCACATCGCGCGCAATTACCCCCCCAAAGACACCCCGAACCCGGCTTCTACTCTGCCCCTCTGCTTCCCCGCACCCCCGCTTACCTAGATTTGAACTCCAGGGGTGTCGGGGAAGCCTGGGGAAGCCGGGGAAGACGGGGAAGCCGGGCGCGCTTGTGACCGTGACGTCACAGTGCGCCGCCACGCGCCGCGGCTACCCGCTTCCCAGCCTCATTCAGCCAGCGGCATTTGCTCGAATAAGAGCTGCCGCTGCTGTATGCTCACAGCAGCGAGTTTCATTCTCAGGAAGGCTTTCCTGTCCATGACCATCCTGAAAAAGCTCTGAAGGAGGATGATTGTGACAGGGTGAAGTCATTCGCTGTCAATTATGCATGGGAAACATACCTCTGACGTCTGAAACCACCAGTCAGAGGGTTAACACAGAGATACCTGGGCATCAGGGCTGAGTTAAGGTAGCTGTCAGGCAGCTGTATAAGATGCCAGACCTGAGCAGGAAGGGAGAGAGACTTTTCCAAACCAGGAAGTACGCCGGAGGTTCTGCTCCCCCAGACAGAGGTTTGCCACAAGCTGAGACAAGCCTGCTGGACACAGCCCTGTCTACTAGTAACCAGCCTCCTAACCCTGCAGAGGAATTAAAGCTGCTGTTGCAGTATCCAGAAGGGATTACTTGGACTCTCTAGGGACAAAGCTCCCCAAACACAGATAAGGACTTTATATATTTTCACTGCAGATATTTGCATAATCTTGTTTAACCTGGAAGTAGGCTAGCTACCCAGAGGAGAGATAGGGACCTTCTGTATAGTTAGTCCCCTAATGGAGTAGGGTTTTATTTTATGGTTTGTTTGCCTTAAAGGGACAGTGTGCCTAATGTTTATTTGATTGTGGAAAATAAACCACTGGAGTTAAAAGCCTTACTCACTGGTTGGGACTCCTACTGACCCTATTGCGAAGCCGTCCTGCCACAGGTGGTGCGAAGTGGGATCTTGGATGGCCCATGCATCCAAAGGGCACACATTAAAAAAATGGAGGAAATGTTTTCTCAGTTCCTGCACCAGCAAGCAGGCTCAGAAAACAGAAAAGCTCCTCCACATGCTGGCTCCAGGTGCAGTCTCAGTCAGACCATAGATTCCAAATAAATCGCTGGTGATGCTGCCTAAAATAAAGCCAACAGAAGACCCAGAGGCTTTCCTCTTCTCTTTTAAAAGGGTAGCCACTGCCCAGGGCTGGACAGTTGGTCGCTGGGTAACGACTTTGGCTCCAAACCTCATAGGAGAAACGCAGGCAGCCAACCAGGCTCTACCGGCAGACGAGGCCACGGACTATCAGAGACTAAAGGCTGCCATTCTGGATCATCTAGGACTCACCCCGGAGACCTACCGGCAGTGGTCCGGACAGTCAAATACACAGAGACAGACCCTGGGCCATAGCCCACCACTTGTGGATACAACCAGAACAGCGTACCAAGGCAGAGATCCTTGAACAGTTTGTGCTCGAATTTCATACAGAGACTGGCCCCCTCCTCCTGCTCCTGGGTAAAAAGTATTAGTTATATTAGCTATAACTTTTACAATCTAGCGGATCTATACCTGGTTTGTGTATTACTGTGATAGACACTTGGAGCATCCGTTCCGGGAATGAGGCCCCCGCTAAGACTGCATTAAACATCTGGAGCAAACGGGGCCAGATGTTTAAGGAATTTCTTATATTAGAGGCCTGAAAAGCCACCTGGACCCGAATCCTTTGACGGCTTCAGCTCCTCAATGACCTGTGTTAATTCCTCAATTGTAGAATCTGCACCTAGGTACTCTCTGTCCAACCTATTCAGTTTTGGCAGGCCTGAGCTCGTCAGGAACTCCCTCAGAGCCATTTTTGTCATTCCATTATGTGCCACTTTTTCTCCACTGTATAGGTCCTCGTAGAACAAGCATGTCAAACTCGCGGCCCGCGGGCACATGCGGCCAACAACTTTGTGTGTGAGTGGGGGGGGGAGGGAGAGTGTGTGTGGGGGGGGGGGAGGGAGAGTGTGTGGGGGGGAGGGAGAGTGTGTGTGTGGGGAGGAGGGAGAGTGAGTGTGTGTGGGGGGGATAGTGTGTGGGGGGAGAGTGTGTGTGTGTGGGGGGGAGTGTGTGGGGGGGAGTGTGCAGGGGGGAGTGTGTGTGTGTGGGGGTAGAGTCTGTGTGTGGGGGGGGGAAGTTGTGTGTGGGGGGGGAGAGTGTGTGGGGGGGAGAGTGTGTGTGTGAGGGGGAGAGTGTGTTTGTATGGGGGGGGAGAGTGTGTGTGTGGAGGGGGGAGAGTGTGTGTGTGGGGGGGAGGGAAAGTGTGTGTGTGTGGGGGGGGGGAGAGTGTATGGGGGGGGGAGTGTGTGTGTGGGGGAGTGTGTGTGTGGGGGGGAGTGTGTGTGTGGGGGGGAGAGTGTGTGTGTGGGGGGGAGTGTGTGGGGGGGAGAATGTGTGTGGGGGAGAGTGTGTGTGTGGGGGGGAGAGTGTATGTGTGTGGGGGGAGGGGGGAGATTATGTGTGTGGGGGGGGATGGAGAGTGAATGTGTGTGTGGGGGGAGGGAGAATGTGTGTGTGGGGGGGGAGAGAGTGTGTGTGGGGGGAGAGTGTGTGTGTGGGGGAGAGTGTGTGTGCGGGGGGAGAGTGTGTGTCAGGGGGAGAGTGTGTGTCAGGGGGAGAGTGTGTGTGGGGGGGGGAGAGTGTGTGTGTGGGGGGGAAGAGTGTGTGTGTGGGGGGGAAGAGTGTGTGTGTGTGGGGGGTGGAGAGTGTGTGTGGGGAGGAGAGAGTGTGTGTGGGGAGGAGAGTGTGTGTGGGGGGGGGGGGAGAGGGTGTGGGGGGGGGGACAGGGTGTGGGGAGGGGAGAGTGTGTGTGTGGGGGAGAGTGTGTGTATGGGTGGAGAGTGTGTGTGTGGGGGGAGAGTGTGTGTGTGGGGTGAGAGTGTGTGTGTGGGGGGGTGTGGGGAGTGTGTGTGGGGGGGGGAGAGTGTGTGTGTGTGGGGGGGAGGAGAGAGTGTGTGTGTGTTGGGGGGAGTGTGTGTATCTGTGGCTGTGTGTATCAGTGGCTGTGTGTGTCTGTGCAGGCCAGCAGTGACTGTGTGGGTGTCTGTGTGTGGTCATTGTCTTTGTTGGTCTGTCTGTGTTGGTGTCTGTAGGTCTGTGTGTGTGTCTGTAGGTCAGTGGCTGTGTGTGTCTGTGCAGGTCAGAGAGAGAATGGGGGAAGGGGGGAGAGAATGGAGGGGGGGGAGAGGGAGATGGGTGGGGGGAGAGAGAATAAAGGGGATTGAGCGAATGGGGGTGGGGAGGGAAGGGAGAGAGAATAGGGGGATGCGGCCCACAATGAATATTTTTGCGTCCCAGCCAATGTGTCCCGGTTACGGCGGCGGTGAGGAGGATGCGGCTGCTGGTAAGTATTCTCTGTGTGAGTGAATGCTGCCGGGGGATTGGATGAAGAGCTGCATGGGTTTGAATGAAGGAGGCGGGGCTTAGAATGCCGGCCGGGATGAAGGGGATTGGTCGCAAGCAGGTCTGAGGAAGCCGGGGGCGGGGCTTCCGCTTTGTGCAGAGCAGACGGTGAGTGTGTGTGTCTGCCTTCCCGCTCCTGGCTCCTCTGCCTGCTGCGCGGTTTCCCCGCCGGGCGGGCAGCCACAGGGACTATTCTGGAGGCCAGGGTCATGTGTAGGATGATTAGCCCAGATAGGTTCAACTTGGCTCTCTTTCCAAAACGCAACAAGTCCTGTATATTTTCTTCACTTTATTTTAGGGAAAGTATATACGTTAAACGCTGAAATAACAGACATTAATATAAACTAAACTGACTGTATAATCTATTCCATAGAGTCCCAATGTGGTTACCGAGGCTCTCAGGGAGGTTTTTTAGGGACTGATCAGGATAAATATGATAAATGTTAGTATTTCGCTGCCTCAGCAGGTTCTGCTCTTTAAAAAAAATGTTTTAAGTGTTAGAAATGATGTCTCCCTTAATCTCTAGCTTCGGATGTTACCATGGTAAACTTATACAGCACTGGGCCCTGGGGAGAGCTCCATTTTAACCTCCTGGACACTTAATTGCATTGCTCCCAGACAGTGAAAGGTTTAGGCCACGGATTGTGCTCTATGCAGGGTGCAGCGGTTATCCAGCTAACACTAGGGTGTTGATCCCACCTGTATGCTCACAGCAGCGAGTTTCATTCTCAGGAAGGCCTTCCTGTCCATGGCCATCCGGAAAAAGCTCTGCAGGAGGATGATCTTCCTGATAACCGCCTGGTGCAGGGTGTCCTGCAGTGTCTGCCGCTCCGGCTCTTTCATAAACACCTGGCAGTGCACAGGAAGAGGAGACTGGTGAGGTTTGGGTAGTTCTGTGCATGTGAAGGAGAGACTGGTGAGGTTTGGGAAGCTCTGTGCATGTGAAGGAGAGACCTGTGAGGTTTGGAAAGCTCTGAACATATGAGAGACCTGTGAGGTTTGGGAAGTTTTGTACACATTATTACAACTAAAAGTTAGAATCCAGGCCCATTAAAAGAAATGAACACTTGAATATTCCTGGAAGCACCTACCTCAACAAAAATGTATTAAATGTATTAATGTATTAAATGTATTAATAAAAATAGAAAAATATCCAAAAAATAAACTAAAAACCCTGGACGATTTGCTGGGCTGGAGGAAAGAAAAAAACGGAATAATGAAATATTAAAGCAGACGACGCTGCTGTGCTCATACAAACTGCTGTTGCAAAAGGTAAGATAATGAAACTTTTGGTCAGACCTTGGTCTTCCCGATCTGGTAATTGTGCGGGTGCAGGCCCAGCCTCTCCAGCAGTTCTGCGATGGCGTCTTTTGGCGTAGCAGCGGATTTGGGGAGCAGCACTTGGAACTGATTAGCGAAGTCCTGGGGAGCAGACCGAACAGCGCGGTTAAACCCCTCGTCAGAGCAAAAGCGTGGCAAGGCCCTGCCGGCAGGGATAGGAGTTAATTAAGATATGTCGCCGGAGACCAGTCTACTAAATAACCGGTATTTTTGCAGGTTTTGTTTTTTTTCCTCCATTACATTTTTCAATGGTAACGAAACCCTTTGGACGGGGTTTTATTATAACCTTTAGAAACGCGCTGGATTCGTGGTTGTAAAGTAATTACAGGGTCATCATTAGCCACGGTAAAAATGCTAAAATGCCATAGGACCCCTGGGACACGGGAACCAAAACAAAGTGCAGCAGTTTCACTCTAACATTGGTTGGGACTAAGGAAGCGAGGTACATTGACATGTTCCTCTATTGTGCAGCGTTTAACCCTTTGGGTGCCCTTTAGACATCGCTCCTGCGTCACGGGGCCCGGCGCTCTGGCGGCCTCACGACGTAATAGTCGGTACGTTACTAGCGTCCCTCTCGTTTTTCTAGGGGAGATTGTGTTCCAACGCGATCTATAAGGAAGTGGAACGTCATCGGTGACGGCACCGTGCCTCCCGGGACTCAAACCCCCACCCTCTCCCCAATGACCCATCTTGGAAGTGATACCCTTTAAAACAGATTAACACCACTTTGGGTGTCCTTTTTATTTTAAAAGGACCAAGGCCTGCGCTAGCGTCTACATGGCACAACTCCTGCTGGTTATTCTCACTTGCTCTAACCCAGTAGGCAGCACAAAGGTGTTTGCCATACAGACTGCAAAGAGTCTCATCAGAAATCCCACCCCATCCTCAGCTGCTTTGATAAGGATCTCTGAACTCCAGCAAGAGGGGATTAGTAGCCGTATTCATTTAGGCTTTGGGCTAATTTTTAAGGAATAAAACCCAATTTACAAAAAAAAAAAAAAAGAAAAAAAAAAAAGAGGGGGCAAAGAGAAAACTAGAGGTGAAAGCAGACAGCATTGTACTGTTTGGGAAGAGTCCAACACAGGCGCTTGGAACCGCACAGTACCTGGAAGGTGTACTTGGCACTGTAACCAGACCTCCGGATCCGCACGGTTTCCAACATCCCCGTGTATCGAAGCTGCTGAAGGACCAGACTTTCATCGAACTTCATCTCCATCTGAAGAGAAAACAGAGCGCGCTGCTCAGGGACCGCCATGTTAGGAGCACGCAGAGAACAGAGCGCGCTGCTCAGGGACCGCCATGTTAGGAGCACGCAGAGAACAGAGCGCGCTGCTCAGGGACCGCCATGTTAGGAGCACGCAGAGAACAGAGCGCGCTGCTCAGGGACCGCCATGTTAGGAGCACGCAGAGAACAGAGCGCGCTGCTCAGGGACCGCCATGTTAGGAGCACGCAGAGAACAGAGCGCGCTGCTCAGGGACCGCCATGTTAGGAGCACGCAGAGAACAGAGCGCGCTGCTCAGGGACCGCCATGTTAGGAGCACGCAGAGAACAGAGCGCGCTGCTCAGGGACCGCCATGTTAGGAGCACGCAGAGAACAGAGCGCGCTGCTCAGGGACCGCCATGTTAGGAGCACGCAGAGAACAGAGCGCGCTGCTCAGGGACCGCCATGTTAGGAGCACGCAGAGAACAGAGCGCGCTGCTCAGGGACCGCCATGTTAGGAGCACGCAGAGAACAGAGCGCGCTGCTCAGGGACCGCCATGTTAGGAGCACGCAGAGAACAGAGCCCGCTGCTCAGGGACCGCCATGTTAGGAGCACGCAGAGAACAGAGCGCGCTGCTCAGGGACCGCCATGTTAGGAGCACGCAGAGAACAGAGCGCGCTGCTCAGGGACCGCCATGTTAGGAGCACGCAGAGAACAGAGCGCGCTGCTCAGGGACCGCCATGTTAGGAGCACGCAGAGAACAGAGCGCGCTGCTCAGGGACCGCCATGTTAGGAGCACGCAGAGAACAGAGCGCGCTGCTCAGGGACCGCCATGTTAGGAGCACGCAGAGAACAGAGCGCGCTGCTCAGGGACCGCCATGTTAGGAGCACGCAGAGAACAGAGCGCGCTGCTCAGGGACCGCCATGTTAGGAGCACGCAGAGAACAGAGCGCGCTGCTCAGGGACCGCCATGTTAGGAGCACGCAGAGAACAGAGCCCGCTGCTCAGGGACCGCCATGTTAGGAGCACGCAGAGAACAGAGCGCGCTGCTCAGGGACCGCCATGTTAGGAGCACGCAGAGAACAGAGCGCGCTGCTCAGGGACCACCATGTTAGGAGCACGCAGAGAACAGAGCGCGCTGCTCAGGGACCGCCATGTTAGGAGCACGCAGAGAACAGAGCGCGCTGCTCAGGGACCGCCATGTTAGGAGCACGCAGAGAACAGAGCGCGCTGCTCAGGGACCGCCATGTTAGGAGCACGCAGAGAACAGAGCGCGCTGCTCAGGGACCGCCATGTTAGGAGCACGCAGAGAACAGAGCCCGCTGCTCAGGGACCGCCATGTTAGGAGCACGCAGAGAACAGAGCGCGCTGCTCAGGGACCGCCATGTTAGGAGCACGCAGAGAACAGAGCGCGCTGCTCAGGGACCGCCATGTTAGGAGCACGCAGAGAACAGAGCCCGCTGCTCAGGGACCGCCATGTTAGGAGCACGCAGAGAACAGAGCCCGCTGCTCAGGGACTGCGTGTCATAGCATGTTAGGAGCACGCAGAGAACAGAGCGCGCTGCTCAGGGACTGCGTGTCATAGCATGTTAGGAGCACGCTGCTCATGGACTGCGTGTCATAGCATGTTAGGAGCACTCAGAGAACAGAGCCCGCTGCTCAGGGACTGCGTGTCATAGCATGTTAGGAGCACGCAGAGAACAGAACCCGCTGCTCAGGGACTGCGTGTCATAGCATGTTAGGAGCACGCAGAGAACAGAGCCCGCTGCTCAGGGACCGCCATGTTAGGAGCACGCAGAGAACAGAGCCCGCTGCTCAGGGACTGCGTGTCATAGCATGTTAGGAGCACGCAGAGAACAGAGCGCGCTGCTCAGGGACTGCGTATCATAGCATGTTAGGAGCACGCTGCTCATGGACTGCGTGTCATAGCATGTTAGGAGCACTCAGAGAACAGAGCCCGCTGCTCAGGGACTGCGTGTCATAGCATGTTAGGAGCACGCAGAGAACAGAACCCGCTGCTCAGGGACTGCGTGTCATAGCATGTTAGGAGCACGCAGAGAACAGAACCCGCTGCTCAGGGACTGCGTGTCATAGCATGTTAGGAGCACGCAGAGAACAGAGCCCGCTGCTCAGGGACTGTGTGTCATAGCATGTTAGGAGCACGCAGAGAACAGAACCCGCTGCTCAGGGACTGCGTGTCATAGCATGTTAGGAGCACGCAGAGAACAGAACCCGCTGCTCAGGGATTGCGTGTCATAGCATGTTAGGAGCACGCAGAGAACAGAGCGCGCTGCTCAGGGACTGCGTGTCATAGCATGTTAGGAGCACGCAGAGAACAGAGCGCGCTGCTCAGGGACTGCGTGTCATAGCATGTTAGGAGCACGCAGAGAACAGAGCACGCTGCTCAGGGACTGCGTGTCATAGCATGTTAGGAGCACGCAGAGAACAGAACCCGCTGCTCAGGGACTGCGTGTCATAGCATGTT
This sequence comes from Ascaphus truei, assembly GCF_040206685.1. NCBI lineage: Eukaryota > Metazoa > Chordata > Amphibia > Anura > Ascaphidae > Ascaphus > Ascaphus truei. Next base: position 60,662 of record NW_027453864.1, on the reverse strand, counting down.
AGGAGCACGCAGAGAACATAACCCGCTGCTCAGGGACTGCGTGTCATAGCATGTTAGGAGCACGCAGAGAACAGAACCCGCTGCTCAGGGACTGCGTGTCATAGCATGTTAGGAGCACGCAGAGAACAGAGCGCGCTGCTCAGGGACTGCGTGTCATAGCATGTTAGGAGCACGCTGCTCATGGACTGCGTGTCATAGCATGTTAGGAGCACGCAGAGAACAGAGCGCGCTGCTCAGGGACTGCGTGTCATAGCATGTTAGGAGCACGCAGAGAACAGAACCCGCTGCTCAGGGACTGCGTGTCATAGCATGTTAGGAGCACGCAGAGAACAGAACCCGCTGCTCAGGGACTGCGTGTCATAGCATGTTAGGAGCACGCAGAGAACAGAACCCGCTGCTCAGGGACTGCGTGTCATAGCATGTTAGGAGCACGCAGAGAACAGAACCTGCTGCTCAGGGACTGCGTGTCATAGCATGTTAGGAGCACGCAGAGAACAGAGCGCGCTGCTCAGGGACTGCGTGTCATAGCATGTTAGGAGCACGCTGCTCATGGACTGCGTGTCATAGCATGTTAGGAGCACGCAGAGAACAGAGCCCGCTGCTCAGGGACTGCGTGTCATAGCATGTTAGGAGCACGCAGAGAACAGAACCCGCTGCTCAGGGACTGCGTGTCATAGCATGTTAGGAGCACGCAGAGAACAGAACACGCTGCTCAGGGACTGCGTGTCATAGCATGTTAGGAGCACGCAGAGAACAGAACCCGCTGCTCAGGGACTGCGTGTCATAGCATGTTAGGAGCACGCAGAGAACAGAGCGCGCTGCTCAGGGACTGCGTGTCATAGCATGTTAGGAGCACGCTGCTCATGGACTGCGTGTCATAGCATGTTAGGAGCACGCAGCGAACAGAGCGCGCTGCTCAGGGACTGCGTGTCATAGCATGTTAGGAGCACGCAGAGAACAGAGCACGCTGCGCAGGGACTGCATGTCATAGCATGTTAGGAGCACGCAGAGAACAGAACCCACTGCTCAGGGACTGCGTGTCATAGCATGTTAGGAGCACGCAGAGAACAGAGCGCGCTGCTCAGGGACTGCGTGTCATAGCATGTTAGGAGCACGCAGAGAACAGAGCACGCTGCGCAGGGACTGCGTGTCATAGCATGTTAGGAGCACGCAGAGATCTCAGCCAGACTTCTGAAGCCAGGAAGGGAGGATTCCCCATGAGAGCGCAGACACACCAACGCCTCAGGGAAACAACGTCTGGTTTTCCCAAACTGTATGATATATTATATATAATTTTTTTGAAAAAACACACACACACACACACACACACACACAATTAAAACTATAAATCTAATTTTCTAACATGTGAAAGGTTGGTGGTGAGGCTGTGTGCAAACTTCTGTACACACGGGCAAACTTTTTCAGCCACCTAACTGATAAAGGGAAAGCACCAAAAAACTATTCAATTACACAGCGCCCTATGGGGGAAAAGAAATAGTCTTCGTTCTTTCAGAGGTAACAAGTAAAAATGTTACATGGCGAGTGACCATTTTTAAAAGAAACCTAATTACATTGATAATTTGTGAACATTTCTCGGTCTGCCATGTGCCCATTTAGATGACATTTCCCTGATAACACAGGTGAGGACGGCCAGGTACCTTCTCTGCGTTAGATCGGATGCATCGGATGAAGAAAGGTTCAGCTTTTCCCAGTGTCTCCAGGAGCTTGTTAAGTGATGTCTGGAAGAGATCGGCCCTTTGTCACTCACGTGGCTGGTACTGAGCTACACTATATGTCAGCGTCATGCTATCTTACAAAGGGCAAGAACCTAAATGTTCAGTCCCAATGTTTGCCTGCGTGTCTAGGGCATAACATTCTGTATAGAGAAAAAGAGTCATGGGGAAGGGGCGGCCTTGAAGTAATGGGGCAACCTCTGAAGTGGGAGATCTCCACACAGGATATGCATCGCTATATTAACGAATTGCAGTGTGCGATGCAGTACGGAGGTCAAGACGTGTGTTGTGTAATGAATTGCAGCGTGCAATACAGTACGGAGGTCAGGACGTGCGTTGTGTAATGAATTGCAGTGTGCGATGCCGTACGGAGGTCAGGACGTGTGCTGTGTAATGAATTGCTGTGTGCAATGCAGTACGGAGGTCAGGATGCTTGTGTAATGAATTGCAGTGTGCGATACAGTACGGAGGTCAGGATGTGTGTTGTGTAATGAATTGCAGTGTACGATACAGTACGGAGGTCAGGACGTGTGCTGTGTAATGAATTGCCGTGTGCGATGCAGTACAGAGGTCAGGATGTGTGCTGTGTAATGAATTGCAGTATGCGATGCAGTACGGAGGTCAGGATGTGTGTTGTGTAATGAATTGCAGTGTGCGATGCAGTACGGAGGTCAGGATGTGTGTTGTGTAATGAATTGCAGTGTGCGATGCAGTACGGAGGTCAGGATGTGTGTTGTGTAATGAATTGCTGTGTGCGATGCAGTACGGAGGTCAGGATGCTTGTGTAATGAATTGCAGTGTGCGATATAGTACGGAGGTCAGGATGTGTGTTGTGTAATGAATTGCAGTGTACGATACAGTACGGAGGTCAGGATGTGTGTTGTGTAATGAATTGCAGTGTACGATACAGTACGGAGGTCAGGATGTGTGCTGTGTAATGAATTGCCGTGTGCGATACAGTACGGCGTTCAGGACGTGTGCTGTGTAATGAATTGCCGTGTGCGATACAGTACGGCGTTCAGGACGTGTGCTGTGTAATGAATTGCCGTGTGCGATACAGTACGGCGTTCAGGACGTGTGCTGTGTAATGAATTGCCGTGTGCGATGCAGTATTGGAGGTCAGGATGTGTGGTGTGTAATGAATTGCCGTGTGCGATGCAGTACGGAGGTCAGGACGTGTGCTGTGTAATGAATTGCCGTGTGCGATGCATTATTGGCGGTCAGGACGTGTGCCGATATCGTGCTGCTCACACTGCATGTATTGATCACTCCTGACTGTATTCTAACGTTTAAAAGTCCTGTGCACATTTAGCGAGATAGACAATGGATTCCTGGGGCGGGGGAGACGCACCTGAAACTGGGCGCCGATACTCGGTGGCTTCTTCTTCTTGTGCAGGTGGAGCAAGGACTTGGTTGTGCGATCATGAAGTGTCAAACTCACAATCAGCTTCAGAGACTGCGAGTCCAGCAGGTTCTGTTTAGAAACGGAAGATATATAGAAGTATAATATTTTCCCAGTATTTTCTATGTATACCTATAACCTGACTTTTGTTTTTCCATAGCTATAAAGAATATCATGATTTGTGTTACAGTGTACTATAGGCAACAGGGTAATGGCATGTATATGAATGAATTTTTTTCTCTGAACTCTTTCAGCTTACTAAAACGATGATCTGTTGTTCCTTCGTTAGGGAAGGGCCCCTTGCTTTCTTGCTTTTCTTCTTATCTGTTAAACCCCCTTTGAGTAGTTAGGCGAGGGAAGGATGTAGCTGTGAGTGTGCCATACATCATATCTTTCCTTTTGTTAGTTTGCAAAATAGAATTGGTAATTATGTAGAAATAAATGCCTGATTAAGTCATATGGGCAGACATTGCAAAATTTGTATGTACGCCTTTCTTTTGAGTATGAAGTAGACTGATGGGGGCATATATGTTAGTGCCTTTGTGTTAACTAAGACAGCAATGTTCTGATTTGTATTAAATGCCCCCTTACTAATAGCTGTTGCAATAAAGGTCTCTAGACAAATTGCTTAACCAAAATACGAAGAAATAAGTGTGGGACTCCGCGACAGTTACCACGTTACAAAGAGACGTGTGAATGGGCCAGCGATCAGCAGATGGGGCGTAAACCACTCCCCTTTCCTAAAACGTAGAGAGGTCCCTGTCTCAAGGAAGACTCAAGTTTTCTTCCATGCCCCGGCTAACGGCTACATCAAACATCACAAGACTCGTTAGTCAGGATCCACAAGACATGTTGTAGCTCCTTGAGAGCAGGATTTCATGCACAGAGGTGTTATTACCTTGGGAATGAGCTGCTTTTGGCGGATACCTTTACTTTTCCTGTTGAGATATTAAAGGATAATAGTGTTAGAAGCTGAGCCTACCTCCAAATAACTGTTAGTGTGTTTAGTTAGCACTTTAGTTGCAGTTAGTCGCTGTCACCTATTACTTCCCAGTTAGGTGTTGCATTCGGTTAGTTTGGCAGCGGCCTCTGCAAGCAATTACGGTGATTAGCTCTGGTCTGGTCAGTGCGTGCAGGTCACACACTGCACTGCGTGTATCACAGGCAGCATTACAGCATATTAGCAGGCAGGGGGCAGCAGAGACCATCGAGACAGGAGTGAGACTCCGTTGTGTGTGTTTGTAAACATAGATAGTACATGTGCACACGTGTAAAAGAATGCTCAAACACACACACATTTATATACATAGCACCCAGGCAAGTTGTCTTTTGTTAGTATGTATGTATGTATGCCATTTCTTTCATGGGCTGATAATCCCCTTTTAGTAGGTCACACAAAGCAGATCCCAATAGCTTTTGCGGCACTGAACCCCTATGCTGCAGCACATGGCTTTATTGCTGACCCTCCCGGCTCCGGGGGGGGTCAGTCAGACCCAGCGACTCCCTCACACACTCACAGGGGCTGGAGGCGGGAGTGCTGACGCAGGGTAAGGGACCGGAGCAGCTCTGCTGGGTCCTCCCCCTGCCACGAGAGGCCTTTAATGCTGCTGACCAACTGAGCATGCAGCCCCCTGACAGCACCAGGGGGTGAGAGGCAGAGAGACACGTTATAAACCTCACCCAAGCAAGGGGTACAACCACCGATACACAAACACACACACACATCGCAGTCAAGAAAATAACAAGTATTATAAGCAGTTGATGTTGATGGGGGGGCATGCATTGAGAGTTCATGTTATAGCCCTTCCTACAGCATGCAGTTTCCCTTACTCAGAGGAGCGAGTGTGGCGATGACACTGCCAGCACTTACCATGTGACAGCACCCACGCTGATCCCACATACAAGGACTGACCAGCCTGGATATAATCTGCATCTCAGTGCTGGAGACTTTGGCCCATATTTACTAAGCAGTGCTACTCCTTAAAGCAGCAGTCCGCATTGTTCATTTTTATTCTCTCTGCTTCAACAGAGCTCCTCTCGCCCTTTCCAATGCAGTTTTTATTTTGAAATCTGATGCTTCGTTCAGGAGTTATAAACCATTTGCAAAACGAAGCGCGGTTAAAATGAAGCTCTCCCAGAGCCTAGGGAAGACTAAGGGTTGTCATGGTAACTTGAGATGAGAAATCATGTTTTTTGAACACTAGGGGATCCCCCCGCCCCCTCCATTTAAAAGAAATTAATTTAAATGGGGCAGATTTAGATAATGTAGTCAGAATGTTACTGCCCGTTTCTGCGCTGAACGGGATCTATGAAGAAGTTGAACGGCTTTCTGCCGTCATCAGTGACAGAACGATCATGTGATCGCCAGTGCCGGAGGGGTCGTGACACTCAACGGGTTAGGACATCTGCCAGTCGCATTTAGTAATTATGGCCCTAAATGGGGTGTAAAGTTGTCTAACAGCATGGAAGCAACAACGCTTAGTAAACATGGCCCTTTATCCAAAATATAGCTGCTCGCAGGAGTAGGGGAACCACTTTGAAATGGTATCATGGAGGTAAATGGATTCAAGTGTGTGTGTGTGTGTAACTGTCACATGGCGAGCGTGGGGGTCTCCCCTCTCTCCCCTGGGTGGTGACACCCGCCACTCCCTCCCACTTACTTTTTACTCTCATAACTATCTATGATGTCTTCAAATACATCGATATCGTAATCCGAGGAGCATTCAAAGGAGAAATCCAGCAGAGAACGGCTGTGAGGGGGAGGGGAAGACGGCCCCCGGAGAGGGAAGCGGAAAAATAAGAGTGTTCTGGTGAAAGTATATTCACGCTTACGCTGCCAGGGGGATCCGCAATGCATTGCTTGGCTCTGGCAGCGATGGGGTGAACGGGCCAGTTGAACCAGTGAAAGGTTTAAAGGGTCACATCTGGGTGACTGGTGTCGTTATTACAGAAATCAGAAGCCCAGAACTATTTTTTCAAGTTATTTTAAAATTAGACTTGGTTTGTAAACACGGGGAGCAGAGACTTAGGAGGGGGGCGATTTTGTCTGGCTGCTCCATTCTGTGTGATATGTGCAGAACAGGAGATTGCACAGGCAAAAAACTCCCCCCCCCCCCCCCCTTATAGGCCCTAACACGGACAGGGTGGGCTAGGGCAGGGGCACTCAACTCCAGTCCGCAATCCCCCCCCCCAGGAACATCCTGAAAATCTGACATGTTGGGGGGTGGGGGCTTGAGGACTGGAGCCCCTGGGCTAGAGGTTGAGTAAACACTTGATTGACAAACTTCCCGTAGATAATAAAGTTCTTAATTTGCAAAGAAACAGGCAAATCTTTGCTTTAAGTCAGGTTACATTTAAAGGAAATAATGGCATTGCAAGGCTGGTTTCCAAATGTTGTGTTGTGCAAACCAACATGGATTGCAAACCCTGTAATCCATATAAATCCCATTTTAAAACACACACACCCACACCTTATCGTGAACCTTTTAAGGTCCTTTTAGTTCCCGGGCCTGTAACACTGCTGTAGCTTGTTTAATACCCCTTATATTTTAGGATAAATAAAGAAGCTTTTAACCACTATTAAAAGTTTCTCATCACAGAAGCAACAGGAATGTGATCAATGTAATTCAAACATTTGAAAAGACTTAATAAAAAACGGAATATAAACAGAGCGCTGGAAATATATTCAAAGTGCAACACACACACACACACACACACACACACACACACACACACACACACACACACACACACACACACACACACACACACACACACACACACACACACACACACACACTTTTATTTCCTTTGTTACAATGCATTTACATGTGACACAGGTCTCTCCAGCTGCAGAGGGGGAACAAATATTAACGCCTTCTCACCGGTAAACTTTCTCCATGGGGGTGTTCGATCTCTGTAGCTCACCTAGTGGGACTCTGGCCCCTTTTCGTACCACGCCTGCGTGTGAAGGAAGAGACCAGGAATAAGTTTAACAAGCCGGGCTGTATCTTTGCACCCATTAACCCTTTGCAGATCACCATTGCTGGCTACCTCTGGCAGTGAAAGTGTTTGATGATTGCAGATATGGTAAGGGACAAAGAATAACAATACAAGTGCGCAACTAAAATGAATTAATAATTGTGATATGATAGTGATTAAATAATACCACTATAGACCCAAGTGAGTGTCATATAATAACTGTGTTACCAGTCAAATAAATGGAGCGTCTGCTGCTGCACAAAGGGTAGCCCAAGACCCTGGGTAACTAGACAAGACAAAACAAAGAACAGCACACAATGCTCATCGTGAAATATATAAGTACAATTTTATAATAAAAATGGTTCAAGGTTTTGCGTACATAAAGCAAGTGGAAAACAGGCACAGAATATAACACTGGTATCACGATGAGCGTTGTGCGCTGTTCTTTGTTTTGTCTTGTCTATGGTAAGGGACATACTAGATGGGAGGTAGGTTCCTTCTGCGTGTCAACCTGCAGCAGGAAGAACAAACTATTAACCCAAAGGCAGGGACAGATGGAAACCCAGAATCTGTCACTCACCTGCAGGGTCCCACAGGCACAACGGCCTATGCAGTCTCACTGCAAGATGACTGACAGAAGAGAACACGAGTCTGTCCCATCCCTGCAGTGTGACAGACAGAAGGCACCTATAACTCAACCACTCTGAACCTCCCACCGCAGGATGACAGGGACAGACAGAAGGGACCCCCATGCCGTCTTCCCCTCCCATCTCAGTGACAGAAGTGACCTATGCCTCATGAAGTGTCACTTTCCCCCCATGGTGACAGGGACACAAACAGAATGGAACCACAGATCACACCTTCTGTCCCTTCCACAAAAGACTGACATAGTGACCAATGACCTATTGAAACGGTCATACCAGCTGTTCTCTCTGCCCGCTGCCTCCCGGCCTCATTAAGCACGGCCATCGCCCGGATCGCCGCCCGCAAGACGGACCAGCGGAAAACAGACACAGGATCCATCCCAATCAGCTCTCGGATGTATGCGCTGTCACTGCTCCGCAGGAGAGCAACGATGTCCGGTCTCATGTAATCCGTGTTCTTCTCCCGGAAATCCTGCAGCAGAAAGACGCAGGAGCGGTGGTGTAGTGGTTAGAGAGCTGATCTCAGAAAGAGAACAATTCCTTCAAGGGTCAGTCTCTCTGGCGAATGTCAACTAAGGATAGCGACATGTTTTATGGTGAAGGCAGATTAACCCTTACTTGGAAAGGGGGAAAATTGGACAGATGGGAAACCAATGGTTTTGGGATAGAGGTTTAAAAATCTTTATCTAATGTATTTTGGCGATCAGACTGTTTGCTAGTCCTTAAAGGTCAAGTTATTAGCTTAGCTCTGTCTTTTGTTTAAAAAATAATTCCAAAGCAGTCATTAGTCAGACGAACATAAGTAGCTGACATACAGAATTCACTGGTCCCTGTGAAAAGGGAAACATTAATGTACACACACACACACACACACCTTGATCTGGTACTTGACTTTCCCCGCAAAGTGCCATATGACAAACGCAGGCTCCATGACGGGTGTGCCCACAAAGAACTTGTTCTCCTCGTGCTGCTGCTTGAACTTGGCGAGAAGGGTGTTGTACGTAGCGTGGGGGAAGCTGGAGGGGCCAAGAAATAAAATGGGCAGATAAACAAGAGTACACAACAAAATCTTTACACGGGCACAATACACGTCACTAAACGGAAATCAGTGTTTTTTTTAGTAATGGAAGTATATATTTTGGGGTCACTGCACCCGTCTCCAACTCTCCTCCGCACTTTATCTTCTGTATCCCCCTTCCGGCTATGAAAACATTTCATAAAAAAGTGGGAAAAATGACAACAGCTTGATTGTCTTGTTTAATGTCAAATACTGGCCATATATTTTTAGCAACCCCCACTTTGGATTACGTTAGCGGGGGGAGAGGACTGAACTCGTTTTTGAATATTCCGCGTCCTCCTGCTGCTCACAGCGGAGCGCTATATTTTTGCTCACAACGCCCCAAGAACAGCTGCCCCCCTCTCTGCTACTTCCAGCTCTGATGGGCCCAGAACCCCCCCCCCTCCCCAGCTCAGAACATACCAGTGCCCCCTTTCCTCCTGTCTGTATCCCCACTGAGGATCCCAGCCTCCTCACCTCTGCTCTAGCTGCCCACATCTCACCTGCCCCAGAGAATGTGCCAGATGCCCACCCTTTCCCCCTATGATGCTGCCCCCCCAGACACTCGGAGCGTCCCGGATGTTGCACATACTTGCTTTCCTCATCCAGAAGGTAGAAGAGGCCGGTGGGTTTCTTGCTGATTAAGTGGATGCAGGCCACATTGTCCGTGTAATCTATATTGTGCCAACTGATCCCTTCACTCTGATACTCCTCCTGCACGGACACAGCAACACGTTACAATACGGCCTACTGCATCTCTTACAGAAGGACTGAGCATAAAGGAAAAGGTAGTGGAAGCAGAAACCCGTCTCCCAGCAGAGGCGTTAAGATGTTTTAGGAACAAAAGAAGAGAAATTTGCAAGACTGGATTAACCCCTCGAGTGACAGAAGGGTCACTGCATTTGCAACGTGTTACGTCAAGGAAATAGGGTTTAATATCCCTTAACGCCATCTGTTGCTCAGTTTCCATGAATGAATGGGAGCTTTTAGTAGCGAAGTGGACAAATTAATAAAGCAAAATGGTAATAATTGGGACAACTTAATTGGGACAACTGACCCCCGTTATTTTCAGATCCTGGGACCCCCACAGTTTCTGAGAGATTTACAGTTTTCTGTGCCAATGTTTCACCTCCCTCATTCACACTTCAAAATGGTCAACAAACTGTGGGCCAATAGGAATCCGCAAGAAAATGCGGTTGCAGCTTCCTATTGGCTGGCTGCGAGCGACATCTTTGATTTGAATAACATGGGAGTGCACCCGAATTGAAAGAGAGGGTATTGGACACTGGGTTATTTTCACTCTCGGGATCAGAACCCATTTTTGGGGGCAGGATTGCTGCTTTAATACACTGAGAAGTTGTTAGCTGGTTAGAGAAGCATTACCAGGCGCATGGACGTGTGTTAGATATATATTGCTCTTCTCCCAGCACTGATTATTTAGACCGGATGCTTTTTGCAGCAGTCACTGCCCATACCCCTTCGCACCATCACTCTGCCCACTCCCTGGCAGCTTTGCCTCCTCACCTGCTCCAACTTGAAGATGTGCTGATTGAAGTAGTACTGGAGCTGCTCGTTTGCGTAATTAATACAGAACTGTTCAAAGCTGTTGTTTTTGAAATCTTCGAACCCAAAGATGTCCAGGACGCCAATGGATAAACACTGATCAAAACAGGATAGAAGCGAGGAAAAAAAAAAAGTTAAACACGCATGGGTATAGCGGTTCCCCACAGACACTCCCAGAGGTTTGGGCCATGTCCCAATGGCGCTCTGGCTCTCCACAAACACCACCACATTGTAATTTTAAGTTTGAGAATAGAGCAGAGCCGCCTCAGTTTCCCCGGAGACGTGGCCGGGGGTAAAAATAACCCAAGCCTGCCCTTGCCACTTCAGGAGTTGGTGACCTTCCCTTAAGGGCGCTGCAAGGGTTAAAGGTGAAGTCTCTCCTTAAAAGTAGGTTATATGCAAAGGAATTAGCCCCAGTTGCAATACAGACAGGCTTCTGGGGGAGAGGGGGGGGGCGCCTTTTAACATATGCTGCACGTTTTATAGTGGGGATTGTGATCTGTGCGGGACCACAAACTAAATGGGAGGATTGGGGGGAGGGGGGAGAGAGAGAAGTGCAAGCCAAATGGAAAGGGGTCCTCCTCCTTTTGTTTCCAACTAAGGAAGCAACCCTGCGAGCTCAGGAAAGCCGTCGCGTAATCGCTACAATCAGGGGGTCAGCGGCATCAGAGGCGATTGGTCTGAGACACGAAAAGGGTTAAAAGCAGCAGCCCCCCCCCCCCCCCCCCCACCCCGTTAGGCCAGCAATGCATTGCTCTGCTTGGGTTTCTGTTCTTCTACTGCTCTGCAATGCATTGGTGACAAACCTGCACCCGTACCCCAATATACCGACACTCTCCCTACACCCTCTCTTACGTTCACAGACTCCTCCACATCCTTCTTGTTGAGTAGAGCGTGGTTTATCCGCAGAACTATCCAGTCAAAGAGCGCGCTGTACAGAGACTTTGCCATGGAGTCCCGAGCGGTAATGGCCTGGGAATACGAAGAGAGAAAGACGCGCTGAACGAGCAAATAACCTTCCCTGCCATCCCAGGGCTTCTGTTCTTCTCTCAAGCACAGTTCCACGTTTTTACTTCCAATAGTTCCAATTTTATTTTCGGCTGCTCTTAAAAATGGCTGCCACCATACCTTCTATGCACCACTTTATGTCAATAGCAATACAGAATTAAGTCAGCTTGGTAATGTGTCAGTTCATCCTGCTGTTTAACCACTTCAATGCTGGAGGCCCAGACAAGTGATCTCTCCTGCACCCACTGACCTCATTGAGGCTGTACGGTAATATCAGCTTCTCATTCACGGTGACTGTTTTCCGCTTGGTAAGAGCCTCCACCAACAACTCCCTCTTCACCTGTTGGAATAAAACAAGAGGGGGGTGACTCAGACCCTTCGTCCTTCAAGAGGGCGCGTCTCACAAGAGACGGGCGCGTCCCCCCGTAAGGTAATATCATGGGTGCAGGAAAACTGGAATTTACAGGGAGATGGGGCAGATAAGTGCAGGACACAGATGTGAGAGCATCAGGGACAGATGAACCCCAAAACAGATTAACCCATTTAGTGCAGGAAAGGACGGGCAGTGTGTTGGGGAACCTGGCCTTGACTAGGTTAACTTAAACCCTACCTCTCTGTCACGTTCTTTCTAGTGCCCTTATACTATAACACTTGGTTGCTCACTGTCCCCATATCCCTCCTATCTGTCCTCTCTGCTCCAGATCACCCAGGCCACCCCCTTTTCTTGTCACTGTCTTCTGTCCCTTTCCTGCATGAGAGAAGAGGACAGGCCGAGGGCAAAAGGGAGGCACTGTATGCCCAGCACTGTGCGGGATGGACGCTACCTGCAGAAGCTGCGACAGTGTGTCCAACACCTCCGGGGGTCCAACATCCAGACCCTCGTCCCTGCCCGAGGTTTTCTTCTTATAGGTGACGTTACCCAGGTAAAGAATCGCAGACAGCACTGAAAATATCCTGAATACAGGAAGAAAAACAATGCAGACTATGAATGTGATCTACAGTTGGCTCTCAATTGAGACTGGGTGAGGGAGCAAGGTGGTTATTTACTAAAAAGGCGCAGTAGCCCTGAACAGGTGCAATCCCTTGTAACCGACATGGAATAAAAAAAAATATATATATATATATATATATATATATATATATATATATATAATGGACTTGCGTAAAGAAATGTAAACACAAAAATGTACACGATTTTGCATTGCTTCTCATTGAGGGCCTCTAAATGCAGGGACACTTGTCAAACGAATGTTTACTCAAGAGGGTTATATCACTATGTATCCCTCTTTCTTTTCATAGTCTCTAATTGTAGAAGGGCTGGCTAGGTGGACTGACCAGCATCCCCTTGATTCAGAAGAAGAAACCAAAATCATCTTTGCTTTAACCATTACACCACCCAGGTACATCCTGGCCACTTATTCGTTTTCTGGGGTGCAGCCTATGGAGCGGCCAGTCCAGTTGAAACGGCAGTGGACCACCCACCCTCCACTTCCATTACTGACATCCAGGGCCTGGTTGGGTCATGTGACCGCTCACATGACGAGGAAGTGCCAGACGCCCTTTGGCTTTGTAAAAGTTAAAGGGTTGAGACAAAAAATAAATAGCAGCGAACTGCCAAGGGAGCCAGGTTGTTTAAAAATTAAAATTTTTATTGATAATACAATCACCCAAAGGAGGTGTAGGACCTCCCACGCGTTTCGCACCCTACGGTGCTTTATCAATGAGTTCTTATTTTTACAAACCAACAGAGCTTGCACTTCTAAGTTTTAAGATACTCACTGTTTCTTTGTGGCTGGGAGGAAACCAACCATTTCCATGGCTTGTTTCAAACGTTCAAAGTCATGCCGCAGATCCTCCCCCTCCTCCACCTTAAAGTTGTTCTGGAGAGAGAGAGAGGAGGCGGCATTAGTGCATTACCAAACCTTGCAATCGATTAGGGCCCCCCTTTTCCTTCTGCATCACCATCACTCCATGACATCACCTGGCTCAGCACCACTCAAATAGCTCATTACAGTGCTTTGATCTTGACAGTTGGGAATGAAGCAGCTTAAAGTTATCTGCCAATTACCTGGTTGAGGTAGAAATAGTCTTCCGGCTGCTTGAGCTGGAACTCTCTCCTCTCCTCTTCCGAGATTCCCAGGAGCAGGTAATAGAAGACATGGTAATTCCTGCAGGAGGAGAGACGGAGCTCAGAGGCATTTATTTATTTATTTATAAAATATTTTACCAGGAAGTAATACATTGAGAGTTACCTCTCGTTTTCAAGTATGTCCTGGGCACAGAGTAAAACAAATAATACATGGTTACAAATACAGTTACATAAATGAACAAGGTATACATTTATATACAAGACATTGCATGCACAGTTAAAGAAAATATATATTATGAGCGTATGAAACAGTTACAGACCAGATTAAAGTGTGAGACAGCCTTAGATTTGAAAGAACTTAAGCTGGTGGTGGATATGAGAGTCTCTGGTAGGTTGTTCCAGTTTTGGGGTGCACGGAAGGAGAAGGAGGAACGTCCGGATACTTTGTTGAGTCTTGGGACCATGAATAGTCTTTTGGAGTCTGATCTCAGGTGATAGGTACTGCATGTGGTAGGGGTGAGGAGCTTGTTCAGGTAGCTGGGTAGCTTGCCCAGAAAGTATTTGAGGGTGAGACAGGAAAGGTGAACTTTGCGCCTAGACTCTAGTGATGACCAATCTAGTTCTTTGAGCATTTCGCAGTGATGTGTGTTGTAGTTGCATTGGAGAACAAAACGACAAATTGAATTGTAGAGGGTGTCAAGTTTGCTAAGGTGGGTTTGAGGAGCCGAGCCATATACTATGTCTCCATAGTCAATAATTGGCATTAGCATCTGCTGTGCAATACGCTTTCTGACCAGGAGACTTAGGGAGGATTTGTTCCTGTAAAGTACCCCTAGTTTGGCATAGGTCTTGGTTGTCAGGGTATCAATGTGCATCCCGAATGTTAAGTGGGAGTCAAACCATAAGCCCAGGTATTTAAAACTAGTGACAGGTGTTAGGGTGGTTTTAGCGTTGGTTCTAATCAGGAGCTCAGTCACTGGAAGCTTTACAAATTTAGTCTTGGTCCCAAATACCATTGTTACAGTCTTGTCAGTGTTTAAAAACAGTTTGTTTTGGGAAATCCAGTTTTCGAGTCTCAAAAAGTCAGACTGAAGTATGTGTTGAAGGTCAGAGAGGCTATGGCTGTGTGCATACAGGATTGTGTCATCTGCATACATGTGTATTGAGGCTTCCTTACAAGCTGTGGGAGGAAGCATGCAGGGGAGAGTAAAGCTGCGGCCATAGTGTGCAAGTAGGCGGGCGCTCGCCTGTCGCCTGAGTGATTTGTGGACTCCATTCAAGCGCGCAATGGGCAGGCCTGGCCGTGACATCACCAGGCTGGTTGGCCCTGATTGGTTGAAACGCTCGCGAGACGCAGCCTTCGCATAAAAAAAAATCTATTTTTTGTCTCCTCCAAATCCTGCTGTACCGTCGCGGGCAGCTTGGCCGGACTGGTGCACTTATATGAATTTGTTCATGCGCACAATCGCGTGCACTATGTCCGCAGCCTAACAGGGGTGGGAGGTTCAACTCATGTAAAGGGCAGGAAGCAAAAGAACGTAGTTACTATGTCTCTATGCTGGGACTGTGCTGTAGTAACGTGTGTCGATCTATAATTTTAAGTCCATGACCCAAGTCGCTAAACATCATTCAGTGGCCCTGTATGCAACAAGCCTGAAGTGGGAAAGCCAATGGCATAGGAGCATGGCATTGCTCGCATTGGCGAAGCCCATCTCACACACACACACACACACACAATCTTAACCCAGTTACGAGTCCCTATGTCTGCTACTTTTAAACCAGGTGTCTCAAACTCTTCGACTGAGTCACCTGTGATGAAGCAGGGATATCCATAAAACGTGGCCTGTTGGTCGTCCTTGAGTACCGAGTTTGAGACCCCTGTTCTAAACCATCTCACTTGGACAATAGATTAGGTACAAGGAAAGAGACCTTCTCCTGAAGAGTTTATAAATAGTGTATTAACAGCTTTTCATGATAATGCATTGTTTTTCTATAGTGCCACTGGCAGTCAGAGAGCGATTCTCTCGGGTTAAATCCCTACCTTTCGTTCTTTTCTTGAGAGACCAGGCGAGATTTTTCTAGAAGGTATTTTTCCACCACAGCCCTGTAAGAGAAGAATCGATAAAACGCAGGAATGAGGACTCTGTATGAGTGGGGTCACAGCAGGCAGCTGTGAAAACCCAAGTTCACAGTGCTAGGAGAATCATCACCATAAAACATGCTGGAAAGAATTTTACAGTCTTACTGGCTTCCCTAAACAAATCCAACAGTGCTAAAAACAAAGATTTGTCTGCTTCCGTTTTATTGGCAATTAAATGCAAATTGCCTTTTTTTTAGGGTCTTTGAATAGGAAAGGGTTTGTCAAATCAAGTGTTTTAGTTATCCTTTCCACCCTGCCCTCAGAGAACCAAAGAGAGGGGAATGGAGGATAGGGGTGGGACGACAGTGGGGGGCTTTGCCTGTGCAAACTCTTGTGGAACACAGTGATATCAAACAAAATGTGATCCCTTAATCATGTCACTGCCATCAGTACACTTTGGTGTTAGGAGAGATTGATCCTATAAAAGCATCACAGGTCACACTGTTAGAGTATCCCCTACCGTACTCTTTCCTTAATATATTAAACCTGTCCTGTTTGAGCTCCCAGATATTCGGTAGTGTTATCTCTGTGTACACCGGTCTCCTTACCCCCGCACAATGCCACCCACTCCCCACCCCCACCTCGCCCCCTTCCCACTCACCCCCGCACGATGCCACTCTCCAGATAGTTGACCTGAATGAATTTCCCAAAGCGGCTGGAGTTATTGTTGTGCGCCGTTTTGGCGTTTCCAAAGGCCTGGAAGAAACAGGAACAGAAGAGAGTCAGAGACAGAGCCCTAACCAAGATAGGAGCCAGGGAATCGGAACCAATTACAGAACTCTTGACCCATTGACACAGATGGCTGAGATTTCTGATCTCATTGAAGTCTAGAGGAGCACACAACGTGCAAGGACATGATACTGTTGAAGTCTATGGGGGAAGGGATGCAAGAGGGCGATCCTATTGACATTGAGGAGGGCAACTGATGCATTTAAGGGGACGTTCCAGCTGAAGTCTATTAGGTGTAAAGAGCAAGAACCCACTGAAGTTTATAGGGGGCAATAGATGTGTGTTAAAGGGTGATCGGGCAGAAGTATATGGGTGTTACTAGCATGTGTAGGTTCCATATTCCAGCATGTGTAGGTTCCATATTCCAGCGAAGTCTGTGGGGTGAAACAGTGGGTGCAAAGGTATGATCCTACTGAACTCAAAGGGTTCAGTATTGCCGTGTGTAAGAGGGTTATCCCGCTAAAGTCTATAGGACCAGAGTATCTAGTGTGTCCAAGAGGGCAACCCTGCTTTTTTTTTAAAGGGCAAATGTAACAGAAGAGTTAACCCCCTCATTGCTGGTGTCGGCACCCAAGGCACTAACCCCTTTGCTCGAGAAGTGGCCAGCAACACCCAGAGAGAATTCCATCTGAAGTTTAAATCAAGCGCAGTTTCAAACTTCACACACTAAATAAATTTTGATGTTTTTCCCCCTGATATCTTGTGTTCTGAGGCAGTAATTCCATGTATGTATGTATTTCGAGAGATGTCCACAGTTTTGTGGGTGAGGTCATCTGTCTGGTATGTGCGGCCCCACAGGCAGAGCCCTGTCCAAAATAAAGCAAGTATCCAGGAAGGAGAGTTGGAGCACTACTATGTAAAATAAATTGCTAGAGAGTGTGTCCCAAAAATTAGAGGTTTATTGGGTCAGAGCATGGCAAACAAGAAAAAAATGAGCCCTCAGGCCCCCACCGACATGTTTCGAGCTTCCGCTCTTTATCAATCAAAGCAAGACACCAGGGGTGATGCTGAAGCCCCCCCCCCCCCCCATTACACTGGTTTTCTAGTTACATAGTAGATGAGGTTGAAAAAAGACATATGTCCACCAAGTTCAACCCATGCTAAATTCAGTAGACACTTACCCTATAGTTGTATTTACAATAAATTGAGGAAGGCAAACAAAAAACCCCAGTGAAACATTAGGTCTCATAAAGGGGAAAAATTAATTCCTTTGCGATTCCAGTAATGGCTTCTCCCTGGTTCAACATCCTTCCCACGTTTACTTATTTGGTATATATCCCTGTATACCTTTCCTTTCTAAAAAGATGCCCAACCTTTTCTTAACGATATATATTGTATCTGCCATCACAGTCTACAGGAGTAATGAATTCCATATTTTAACTGCCCTTACAGTAAAGAACCCTTTCCTTTGTTGCTGGTGAAATCTCCTTTCCTCCAACCTTACGGGATAAATCTGTGTCGTTTGTACTGCCCTTGGGGGATGAATACAGGCATACCCCGGTTTAAGAACACTCACTTTAAGTACACTCGCGAGTAAGGACAAAATCGACTAATAGGCAAACGGCAGCTCACGCATGCACCTGTCAGCACGTCCTGAACAGCAATACCGGCTCCCTACCTGTACTGAAGCTGTGCGCAAGCGGGGAGACTATAGAGCCTGTTACACATGCGTTATTTACATCAGTTATGCACGTATATGACGATTGCAGACCAGTACATGCATTGCTAAGTGTTAAAAAGGTAGTGCTTCACTTTAAGTACATTTTCACTATACATACATGCTCCGGTCCCATTGCGTACGTTAATGTGGGGTATGCCTGTAGTTCTTTTAAAAGTTAATTGTATTGACCCTGAAATATATTTGTATATAGGAAAAAGGATGGGGGGGGGGGGGGAAAGGGGGACTCAGCACTCTTTGACCATACAAAAGATATCAAAAAATAGGAATACGCCAAAAAATAAAAATATTTAATCATGAAAGAACAAGAACATAACGCTGGAACAATGTCTTACACGTGAGCAGCAAAATAACCAACAGTGATCAAAACTCTCAAGGTGCAAGGAAAAATTGGGGGGCAACGTTTCGGGGTAATGACCCCTTCCTCAGGTCCATTCCCCAAGTTCCAACAGACCAAAGGTACTTCCCTATACCCTGTGCCCCAAACACAATGAAAAATCCCTAATGAGATCAGCTAGCAATACTAGATTCACAAAGAATGAGCAAATGCTAGGAGACAAAAAATGTCCAAAGCAACAAGAGGAGATACTGTATAATGCACTTGATCCAGATGAATCTGTCACTGTCCTGCGAAAAGTTGCTCTGTCTCTCAACCTCCTGCTGCTGAAGAGGGTTTGCTGCTAGAGCTGCCGTCTGATCCAGATTGAAGTATGCTGCCGGGAATGACATCACAGGTGGGCGGGATGAGGCACAGCTGTCTATTGGTGCAGCCGTCTGCCAAGCGTCGTCCAAGGTCCGCCGCAAAGTGGAAGAGAAGATAATCAAGTACTACAGTGTAATGCGCATGTGCACCAACTCATAATATTGGCTAGCCAATGCGTTGCCAAGCTGACATTCAGGGGAAGTCACCGAACGTATGCACATGGGTATGCGCATGCGTACATCTAGCAGATTATACTGCAAGCTTCCTCCGTTGTCACGGTGATGACCGGTATAGTGAAACAACGAGCCAGGCCATCGAGCAGAGTGAATGCAGTCAGCAAGAACAGCATATCTCCAAGGGGCATAAGAGGCAAAGGGAGACATAAAAACTAGTGTAAATTAATAACCACATATACATTCTTTCAAAAGTCAAAGCACACTCACAGTCTTACAACTCATTCAGTAGCCTAAACACATTAGAAGGGCCAATGTATAATTAACTGTGTATAAACTGTAAGCAATATGCTGTACGCAAATGATCTTGATGATGAGGAAGGCTTGCGAATTTCATGTCTGACATCAATGTATATGATATGATCTGAGCCACAACCAGTGTCCAGTGATAGAGGTGGGTAGAGACAACCGCAGTTCAAGGATGGATCACAGCACTTCCTGTCAATGGTGAACAGAAGGCATTAGGTCACATAATTCAGTAAAAGGAGCAACAACGCGGATACACCAGCGGACACGTCTGCGGACACGAGAGGCAATCAATGTGTTCCGTGTGTGTTTACTCACCGACCAGACAATCAGTGAGATACAGTAATAAACAGTTTAAAAATAACAGCTGAGGTCGAGCTCTTTATTCATGTCTGTAGGGGCCATTG
Source organism: Ascaphus truei (assembly GCF_040206685.1). Classification (NCBI taxonomy): domain Eukaryota; kingdom Metazoa; phylum Chordata; class Amphibia; order Anura; family Ascaphidae; genus Ascaphus; species Ascaphus truei. Next base: position 41,049 of record NW_027453864.1, on the reverse strand, counting down.
TCCCCAGACGTCTGATACGTTTTCTAGGTATCACCACCACGACAATTCATGCTGTCAATCACCTGGAACCTTAATTGGCTGGCATTGTGCCCAGCCAGTGTGAATGATGTGCCACCAGTGCCTCTCAGTCACATCTGCGGATGGCAGCCTTGTGCTGTCAAATCCGATCCTTCACTGACTGAGTGGTCTCTCCCACATATCCCAAACAACAAGGGCATTTAATCAGGTAAATTACATATTTAGATAAAAAGGGATAGAAGTCCTTGATAGCATATTGTTTGCCCGTGTGTGGATGACGAAAGTATTCAGCCTCCTGGATGCTGCTGCACTGGCTACAGCTGTAGCATTTGTAGCACCCCAACTTGAGTCAGTAGGATGGTATGTGTGACCACTGTGTCTCCAATATCCGCTTTAACTAGTTGGTCTCGAATATTTTCCCCCCGTTTATAGGAAACATAGGGGTTTAAGAGCGAATGTCGGGGCAAGAAGGGGATCACTCTGCAACAGGTGCCAATGGCGTAAAATTGTATTTTTAATCGGTCCACTTTGTGTGCTGAAAGTGGACACAAATGGGATTGAAAATTGTATGGCTGTTTGATTAGCTCGTGAGTTACCACGAAGGGGTGACTACCTTAGTGGGACCTCTGCCTTGGATCTTTGATTGCTTAGTAATTCTCTAGTATAACCCCTATCTCTGCATTTCTCCTGCATAATTTCCAAACAGAGTGACATTTGCAGGTGTATTGATTATCCTCCTTGCCCTTACAAATTGACTGAATCGATGTCAGACATGGAATTCGCAGGCCTTCCTTATCAAGATCATTTGCGTACAGCACATTGCTTACAGTTTATACACAGTTAATTATACATTGGACCTTTTAATGTGTTTAGGCTACTGAATGAGTTGTAAGACTGAGTGTGCTTGGACTTTTGAAAGAATGTATATGTGGTTATTAATTTACACTAGTTTTTTGTCTCCCTTTGCCTCTTATGCCCCTTAGAGATATGCTGTTCTTGCTGGCTGCATTCACTCTGCCCGATGGCCTGGCTCGTTGTTTCACTATACCGGTCATCACCGTGACAACAGAGGACGCATGCAGTATAATCTGCTAGATGTACGCATGCGAATACCCCTGTGTGTGCGTTCGGTGACTTATGAGCTGGTGCACATGCGCATGGTCTTCTCTTCCACATTGGGGCGGTCCTTGGACAACGCTTGGCAGACGGCTGCACCAATAGAGACAGCCGTGCCTCACCCCGCCCACCTGTGACGTAATTCCCGGCAGCATACTTCAATCTGGATCAGACGGCAGCTTTAACAGCAGCCCCTCTTCAGCAGCAGGAGGTTGAGACACAGAGAAACTTTTCAGAGGACAGTGATGTTGGATTCGTCCAGATCAAGTGCAGTATCACAGTTTCTCCTCTTGTGGCTTTTGGACATTTTGTTCTCTTAGCTTTTGCTCATTATTTGTGACTCTAGTATTGCTAGCTGATCTCATTGGGATTTTTTCATTGTGTTTGAGGCACAGGGTATAGGGAAATACCTTTGGTCTGTTGGACCTTAGGGAACGGGTCATTACCCCGAAACGTTGCCCCCCTATTTTCCCTTTCTCCTTCCCCCTCCCCTGTGTGGTGGTTCCTTGTCTTTCCCTCCCTCTGTGTTTTTCCCTTGCACCTTGAGAGTTTTGCTCACCGTTCGTTAATTTGCGGCTCGTGTATGACATTGTTCCAGCGTTATGTTCTTCTGCTTTCATGATTAAATATTTCTATTTTGGCATATTCCTATTTTTTGATATCTTAGTATGGTCAGTGAGTGCTGGGTATCCCCCCCCCTTCTTTTTCCCTTTGATATTATTTGGAGGTATAAGGGTCCTCCCTGTTCTCTTGAGCACTCTGGACCTAGTTTTATGCATTTTTTGAGTGCTGTCTATCTCCACATTTTTGTATATAGTTATCATATCCTATATTTGTAATATCTATTATCTCCCAGCCCTTGTCGATTCACTGCTGGATGAAGGCATCCACAAGGATCTTCCAGGTATTGTGGTTGCGAGCCTTTGGGGTCCAAGTTTCACATCCAAACGTGAGCACAGGCAGAATACTACTTCTTGAGGCACAGTGGATGGCTTCCTTGAAATATAGTCTCGTTTCTTCCAAATGTGCTCCGTCACGTCTTCATTAATCTATTGATTTCTGTCAAAAGGTTCCCATCCATTGTTACTTGCCGGTCAAGGTAGACTCTTCAATTTCTTCTAGTTCTATTCAGTTTATTTTCATCTTTGCAGACTTTGACCCAATTGTTGAGAATTACTTTGGTCTTACTGAGATTCATATGGAGGCGCATATTCATGCATTTCTTCAGCGAGTTCTACAATTTGCTGCTGGAAGTCTTCTGGACTTTTGGTAAAAATGTCATCAGCAAATCGTAGGTGACTCAAAATATTCACTGTTGATTTTATTTCCTTTCCATTTAAATGTCTTAAACAATTCAAGTGTTGCAGTGAAAAGCTTTGGTGACATGGTGTCTCCCTTTGGCACTCCAGTGCTGATTCTTAGCTTGCTAGTATATTCATAATATTCTAATGGTTGATGTGGCTCGCTAATAAATGTTCTTTATAATACCAAGGTACACTTCAACATGGTCTTCATGCATCTAGGACCACTGAGGTATAGACAGCATCAAATGTTTTTTCGGAATCTATGAATTTTAAAATGAGGGGTAGATCGTACTCTCTACTTCGGGAAATAACTTCATGTATGACTTGGATGTGATCCATTGTGTTGTATCCACTGCGAGATCCTGCTTTCTCTCTAGGCTAGGCAAAGTCCAGGGTCTGTTGCAACGGATTAGTGAGGATCTTCTTAACAATCTTGTTATTGGAAGTAGATTGATCAGTAGTTCTTGAGTTCTTTGTCTCCATTCTTGTGGATGACGACAACTATGGTATTGCTCCATTGTTCTTGAATCGTCCTGTTCTTCAAGCAGCACGTATAGTCTTGCAATGATTCTTTTTCTACTTCCCCCCCCCCAGTTTCTTTCAAGATTTCAGGTGTAATTCCACCTTTCCCCAGGAGCCTTCCCATTCTTCATGGACTTTATTGCTTTTGTCACTTCTGGAAAGACGCATGGTACCTGATTGGTGATTTATTTTCGCTTGGCTGCTGCTGGATTATGCCGTGTGTTATCTGTGTTCGTGTACAATTCCGTGAAGAAGTCCACTCCATAAGTGCAGTGTCTCTTATGGTTGATCCATCGTCTTGTTTGAGTACAATATTTCCTTCTTCCCCACAATAAGTCGTTGCTTTGTCTGTAAGCTTTTGTTATCCTCAATGATCTTCTTCACAATATCACAGCAACATTTTCTTACGTCTTCAGTTATATGTTTGCAAATGTCTTGCACAGCTCTGCAATATATTGTGTGTTTGTATTGCAGGTTTTTTGCAGCGATTCCCAACATGGGGTTCGTCCAAGAAAATATGTAATGGCGGATCCCAGGCTTGGGATATGTAATGGGTTCTTAAGCCTGTGTGGGGACTGTGCACTCCGTAAGGCCCCAAATTGCAACTTGGAATCTGTGGTATATATGTCAATCACAGCATGAGCTCAGTGTTACTCCCCACAGCAGAAGAACTTTGTGGGGCGTGACTTTGTAAGCTCCCGCAGTAATTGACAGCTATACCACACATGCTGTCTGAACACACGGAGGGGCAGTTTGAGGCCTTATTAAGTGCGTGTTCCCCCCACGAGCTCAGGACACTATACTGCCTAGGATCGGTCACACATTTTTGTTAGCTATAGTCTGTTAAGTAGGCAATAAGATTTATTAGGTGTTTGCAGAACAAATATTTTCTATGGCCGGGATGCCAGTGTAAAAAAGGTTGGGAATCATTGTTTTAGAGAAACTTGCATGGAAACACTAGGCTTTTTTTTATTGTATAAAAAAACATTTTATAAATCTTGGCCGCAATCACTGCAATCTTGGCATTTTCGCTGCTTTCTTTCCTCAGGAACGAGCACTTAACTAACCCTTCATGAAACAATGCAAATTTAGGTCCCTAATTAACCGCGTGTGAAGACGAAAAATATCACAGAATGCACAATATTTCATATTTTTTCGAGAACATTAAATAAAGTGTCACATGGCTGGAGTGCTCGCTTTATTGCAACTTCAATAAATCATGAAAAAAAAAGCAAGAGCTATGTGTGCTATAGAAAACTGTGATGCTTTTTCAGCAGATGGCTCTCAGATGGTGAAGAAACACCAGTTTTCTGGTTATGATGCAGAGAGCCAGGCAGGAGAAATCCTGACTGGGATGAGAGTCAGGGGCATGAGGTCACAGGAAACACTGGCAAACCCCTTCTCTCCCAAAGCCATGTAGACCTAGAGAAGGACTGGCAGGCCTACAGGACACTGCATATACCTCCTCAGTGCGATACAAAGAGGAGAGAGGTAATACAATATTTGGAGTCAGGAAGGAATTTATTTTTCCCCTTATGAGATATCATTGGATGATGTGTCACTGGGGTTTTTTTGTTTGACTTCCTCTGGATCAATATGCTGTAAGTACGGATATAGGATAAAGTATCTGTCATCTAAATTTAGCATAGGTTGAATTTGATGGACGCAGGTCTTTTCTCAACTTCATCTACTATGTAACTATGTAACACAACATGCACAGTGGTATATGCAGAGTAATGCGTTGCCAGTGACTTTGGTAGGCATGGGGTGCAGTCTGCCACTTATAGCTGCTGGCCACCTGATACTCTTTATCCGCAACATAAAAACACACACTGAGTCACACAGTAACATGTATTGATTCCAACACAGACACACTAATTTCTACACATTGAAATGCAGGTGTTATATGTGCATTAACCAAGTCACTGTTACCTGGTTTACTACACCTTTGGCCGGGGCCCAGCTGCCTCTGTCAGCGCGCACGCACTGCATGCAAGCGGCGCGCTGAGAGGCAATTGACCGCTACCTGCGGTCTGTAGGGAGCATGGTTTGAGCGGAGGACCCGTTAGTTCATCCGCACCCCTGTCGGCAGACACAGACAGACAGACACACACACGCCACCTCCCGTAGCTCCTTCCCGCCTCATTGGCACACTCGCGCACCACGTGACGCGTCAATGCTTCAGAACACCACCTTCTGGTAGCACTGGCCGGCTGATGCATCACAGCACGTAGTGAGCCATGGAGGGAGGAGGCAGCAGGGACCAACAGATTGCAGGTAAGGGGCTGGTGGCGCGCGCGGCCGCACACGTTGCCGACCGCAGCGGGTCCTCAGTCTATGGGGTGTTTAGCAAGGTTTTTTGATATGTGAGGGTTTGAGAGACTATTTTACTTCTTGTGATGAATACATTTATATTTTTTTGAATACCAGAGTGCTACTTGTGGGATACTTTTTTTCCTCTTGTTTACACACCAATATATACACTGATCTGTACACTCACAGACCCACCAAACTAGACACCCTCTACAACTCGATATACCGCTTTGTACTACAATGTAACTACTACATATCACTGCACAATGCTCCATTACCTAGATTGGCTATCACTCAAATCCAGGCGCAAAGTACATTTTTCCTGTCTTGCCTTCAAATACTTTCTGAACACGTTCCTCACCCCTACTACCACACGCAGCTCTTCCCACCAGAGATCTGACTGCAGAAGGCTGTTCACTGTCCCAAGGTTCAACAAGGAATCCGCCCGCTCCTCCTGTTACCGTGCACCTCATGTCTGGAACATCCTGCCAGAGACTCAAAGCCGCCAACAATCCAAGTTCTTTCAAGACTTCAGCAATCTCACACTTATCTGGTCTGTAACAGTTACATACGCCCAGAACATATTCTCTCTAACTGTCCGTGAAATGTCTGTACATTGAATGTATAACCTCTGTTCATTTAATGTAAACCACGTATTGTCATCATAACCATGTGCCCAGGACATTTCTTGAAAAGTGAGAGGTACCTCAATGTATTACTTCCTAGCGAAACAATTTTAGAAAAAAACAAAAAAACACCTTTATATGTTGCAGATATTAAATGGGTATGCTTCACCCCTGACAGAGTAAGAACCCCATAAAAACAGAAGCAGCAGCATGCCATGTCTCAAGTCTCTTGTAATTTTGGTCCATTGGAAAGTAACACACAGACACAGAAGACACAGACGACACAGACCTCAACATTTAGTTACTTCAATAAGACAAACCAAAATGTAGGAGGAAATGAATGATTTGGGGATTCACATTCATTTACGCTTAAAGGGGCCCTTGTCAAAGCAGTTGGAGTAAAAACTGGAGCAGCGTATTAACAAGAGGGATTTATAAGGTGCGGTTATATGGGGCAATGTGAGCAGTTACATGGGGCAATAGGAGTTATAGGGAGCGGATATATGGAGCAATAGGAGGAGTTATAGGAAGCGGTTATATGGAGTAATAAGAGGTTATAGGGAGCGATTATTTTCGGCAATAGGAGTTGTTACAGGGAGCCAAAATTCATACAGGGTCCCTGATGTTTATCTGCTTATACATCAACGCCATCATTTGTAACAATTCATGCGAGTGCTGGGATTGACACCACCAAAAGATTAGAAGATAAAGGTTACAAAATCCCTCCAAAGCATATGTTTGCAGGTTTACAGTAACCCATTTAACTGGTCATTGGCCCACACTGGTCGCGGGAGGGACTGACCCTTTCAAGCCATCCTGAGCCCATGAGCGGAGGCAGCTGCAGCAAGTCCTAATGACATAAGGAAACAGACATAATTAGCTGTCTGCTTTTCATGGATACAGGAAGTGGAAATTAAATTGCACGGACTGGTCAGTTACTAGCTCTGGAGAGACTCCAGTTATATTCAACTCTTTGAAGCTTGGGGGGGAGGTGGGGGGTAGAGGGGAAATTTGCCTCATCTGAACTCTTTCGCTGCTAGAGGGGACCTGCCAGGTAGTTGCGATGAGCTGTTGGACTCTCCGGCACCAGGGGGGTTAACACAGAGACATGGCGTGCCTCCCATAGAGGAAGCACTGTTGCTATTTTTTGCTGAATTGGCCTGTGGTTTTGCACACTGTTTGAGACTCTGTAATTGGAATTTTACCCAGGAATGGGACGGGTTTGATGTAATGCATCATGGGTGTGACCGGCCCAGCATGGGGGGAGGGGAGAATCAAAAAAAAGAGAGAGGCGTTTATGCTTATAAAATAGTTTTCCTTTCCTTATGTAACAAATAGCAGTTACTTGCCCCTTTTTTTATTCGAGGCTCAGCTGCGAAAATCACAGAGTACTTGTGTTTTAGGTAAATATATTTCCTCTGGGACCTTTAAAACCCAGACACATTTTATACAGACCGGTTCATAACGGCCTGGGTCACGGACGCAGGAATTCTCCGTTCTCAGGCAGGGGGCTGCAGAGCTGCTATAGTGCTCTTAAATGCTGACATCCCGTAAAACTGGTAGGTATGTTATCTTGCTATGGCAGGGGTGCCCAACTCCAGTCCTCAAGACACCCAAAAAGGTCTAGTTTTAAGGATATCCTAGGTTCAGCAGAGGAGCCACCTGTGCTGAAGCAGGGATCTCCTTAAAACCTGACCTGTTGGTGGCCTTTGAGGACTGAAGTTGGCCACCCCTGTGCTAAGGGCTTTCAGTCACTACCACAAAAGGGAAGTTATGAGTGTGTTTATATACCCAGGGAAAGTTTAAATGTTTTTGTAGAAGTTTTTTTTTTTAACTCTGTCATAAAACTGTTAATCTCAGTTGATTTAGGACAGGGGTGGGTTTATGTTGTTTCAATTGGGGGAAAATCGTACTTAAGTCTGAGCAAAGCATTATGAAAATCAGATTTCAACAGAGGTGTGTTTTGGAGCAAACACGCAATTCCTCATAATTACTATGCCAGTGACCTCTCTGGGAAAAAAACCTATGACATACTGTATGGTAATGTATGGTATAGGGATTTCTATTTTATGTTTTATCCTGTTATTTTAAGAAACTGTCCAGCATTTACTGTAATTGTATTCCTTTTTTTATAATCTAAACACTGTGTTTGTATATATATTAAAACGTCTAATACGTGATTCTTTGGGGTCTGAATGAACACTTGTACGCTCTGAAGAGAGAATTTTAATTTTCGGACACATTTTGCTTCAACAGATTGTGTGTTAAGTGCATACTTTTTTGAAGTGAAACTTTTCATGGCAGTGCCATCCAGAAAAATCTGATTGGGGGAAAAAACCTTAAAATGTTCACGAAAATTCTGAATTATATTGTATTCCGACACACCCACCCACACACCCACCCACCCACACCACACCCCCCTCCCCCCCCTCCCCACCCTCCCCCCTCCCCACCCTCCCCCCCCCTCCCCACCCTCCCCCCCCCCAAGAAGCAGGCCTCTCTGCTGCAGTTGCGGGCGGCCTCCTGTGTAGGCCCCATCCCTGCGCCGAAAGTTTAGAGGCAGGGTTCAGAAGGTGCGTGCGTGATTTGCAGGGAGGGGGTTGATTGATGTAAGGTGCAGGGGAGGGGAAGAGAGGGTGATGTGAGGTGCAGGGAGAGGGGTGGGGAAAGAGGGTGATGTGATGTGCAGGGGGGAAGGGGAGGTGATTGAGGTACAAGGGGGGAGAGGTGATGTGAGGTACGGTGCGGGGAGAGGGTGATGTGAGGAACGGGGGGGGAGGAGAGAGGGTGATGTGAGGTACAGGGGGGGGAGAGGGTGATGTAAGGTACAGGGGGAGATGGGAGGTGTGATGTGCATGGGGGATTGTGTGTGATGTGAAGGGGAAGTATTATGTGTGTGGGTGAGGGGGAGAGATGGGGGTGTGAGAGATAGAGGGGGAGTCTCGCAAAGGCCACCGACACTGGGGGTGGGGACGCAATGGAAACTATTGTCCTGGGCCCCAGAAAAACAAAACAGTCTACAGCCCTGTCTGGTATGACCCCACACACACAAATATAAGGAGTATGTGCCGAACACGCGCCTTCACAAATCAAACTTCACTGTATTTTATCAATCAAATTGTACTTTCATGTTTATGATATTTATAGCATGAAACACTTTTGAGTGTCAAAACAAACAGAAGTTTCATTTATAATGCGTGTGCTTGGCACACACCTGCTAATTCTATAATTTACAGGGACCGGACACCCTGGTAGATATATTAATTTACATAGTTTATTTGCATATTTTTTCAGGTGGTGGGAGCATATAGATATGATTGCAATTGAGTAAGGGGTTAATATTAACTCATTGAAAGTACCTTGAAGGAGAAAGGCGAGTTGGCTAGAGTAGCCGTGTGTATTAACCCTGGTTGTATATCCAAATCACGTGCCCACTTGTGTGCTGTTCGTGACAGATGGTATATGGGGACGGATTTAGGGGAAATATTGTCCATTTGAGGGACCTTTGCAAAGGTGAAAAGTGGGACAGCTTGGAAGCTATGTATTAACTCTTGTCCCGTATGCAGATCACGTGCTCACAGGTGTGCCATACGAGACATTATGATTTCCCAAATTATTTTCACTTATTTAACCCCATGGTTGCCAGAGGCCTGCAACATATTGATCTGGCAGTCAGGGGTTAATGCTGGATTTCTCCATCTGATGTTGTCATGATATCATGAGATATTATGTATTTTAAGCCATCTGGTGCTTCAGGGGTTAAAAAAAAGGTACAACTTGGGTTTGAAAATACAGTGTATTGGGTTTATGACAGGTCCAGGCTCGTCATGGATGGGTGCTGCGCTTCAAACAGAACTTAATTGGGAGGGAGGCCTATCCTGGATGGCCCACTAGAAGTGACATGTGTTGGTTAGAGGGGTGTAAACGTTAAGCAGAGGTGACTCTTACAAGCCTCAAAGCAACCTCACAGTGTGTGAATAATCACTGGTACATTCTAGAGAGAAGTGGCCCACAGGTTATGTCCTCATTAAAGGACTTTATTAAAAATTAGAATATCATGTGATATCTGCGGAACATGCCAAGAATAACGTGTATCCATGGCACCGACTAGCATATAATGATTACAGACACGTCAGGTTTAGCATTGTATATCTAAATCACGTGCCCACTTGTGTGTTGTTCGTGACAGATGATATATGGGGATGGATTTAGGTGAGATATTGTCCATTTGAGGGACCTTTGCGGAGGTGAAAAGTGGGACCACTTGAGAGTGGAGTATTGCAGGTCACGTGCTCACAGGTGTGTTGTACGTGACAAATGCTTATGCTGGAAATAGGTTCTTTGTTGGTTTACCACCACAATGCACCGTGTGAGGAAGAAGCAGGTGGTCCCTTAATCCCCCACGATGCACCATGCAAGAAGCAGGCGGTACCTTAATCCCCCACGATGCACCGTGTGAGGAAGAAGCAGACGGTCCCTTAATCCCCCACGATGCACCGTGAGGAAGAAGCAGGCGGTCCCTTAATCCCCCACAATGCACCGTGAGAGGAAGGAGCAGGCGGTCCCTTAATCCCCCACAATGAACGGTGCGAGGAAGAAGCAGGCAGTTCCTTAATCCCCCACGATTCACCGTGTGAGGAAGAAGCAAACGGTCCCTTAATCCCCCATGATGCACCATACAAGCAGGGAAGACGCACGCAGTCCCTTAATCCCCCACGATGCACCATGCGAGAAAGAAGCAGGTGGTCCCTTAATCCCCCACGATGAATGGTGCGAGGAAGGAGCAGGCGGTCCCTTAATCCCCCACGATGAATGGTGCGAGGAAGGAGCAGGCGGTCCCTTAGTCCTCACGATGCACCGTGTGAGGAAGAAGCAAGCGGTCCCTTAATCCCCCACGATTCACCATGCAAGCAGGGAAGAAGCAGGCAGTCCCTTAATCCACCCACGATGCACCGTGAGAGGAAGGAGCAGGCGGTCCCTTAATCCCCCACAATGCACCGTGTGAGGAAGGAGCAAGCGGTCCCTTAATACCCCACGATGCACCATGCAAGCAGGGAAGAAGCAGGCAGTCCCTTAATCCCCCACGATGCACCGTGAGAGGAAGGAGCAGACGGTCCCTTAATCCCCCACGATGCACCGTGCGAGGAAGCAGCAGCATGCGGTCCCTTAATCCCCCACGATGCAGCGTGTGAGGAAGAAGCAGGCAGTCCCTTAGTCCTCACGATGCACCGTGCGAGCAGGGAAGGAGCAGGCGGTCGCTTAACTCGGCCCGTCTGCTTCCGCACATCACGCTCTAGGCTTCCGCAACCCAGAGGGAGCATCCTCAAACTGGGCCTTGCAAACCGCATTTCAAAATGAAAACATTTAAAAGGCACCAATAAGCAGAGGCATCAGTTCTCATACACAAATCTGCAAAGTGTTTAAATAAAAGGGAATGAAAAAGGCGGATAGAAAAACAAAAACGTTGTAGGAGAAACTCATCCCTCTGCCAAGTTTTCCGTAATGTGACGTCTCTGAAAGTGCCGGGTAAATCCCTCCCTCACCACTGCAACTTGGCAGATGCTGGGGACACAGTGTCTTGCCCTGGGGAAGATGTACAGCATTCTGTATACACCCTTCTTAAATGCGAACACTGCCACGTTCGTTCGTTTCAAGCCCTCTCAACACCATTCTTTCTGCATTGAAGAAACGACTTTTTGTCTAACAAATAAAAAGTAGTGGTCCAGCCTTGTTTTGTTAACCGCCTAGCTCAGGGCCCCTCTGGCAGCGTAGGGCAAGGAGGAGAAAGCTGAATCCCGTTGTTAAAGTGTGTATACTACATGTATAGTACCGCTATAACAGAAATCCTGTGTTCTTGGGCTTGTAATAGAGAAATAGTATTGGTGCTCTGTGCCCTCTTGTAACATCACAAGGGGAGAGGCATCTTTGCATTGGGCTTGTTTTAAAGGTGGGCATTATTACACCAAGAATCGGCACATGGGAATGTGAGTCTGTGTGTATGTATATATGCAGCACGACCCTTTGTTATTGTATATCAGTGTGTGTATGTGTATATATGTGTCAGTGTGTTCATTTGTTAATGTGCATCGGTGTGTGTCAGTTTTTGTGTCAGTGTGTCAATCTACACACCGCTACGCATTTACAAATGAATACGCTGACACATGCACACTGACCGTGTGTGTATATTTGTTAATGTGGGGGCATGTGTGTGTATAATATATGTATATATGCGTGTCAGTGTCCATCACTGTGTGCGCGGGTTAATGTGCATCAGTGTGTGCGCGCTAGTGTGTATAGATGATATAGATTTAATTGCATAGTTAACCCCTTCTCATGACATTAGAAGTATTATAGGATTAACCTCTTTGATGCCAGGCTGGGGGGGGGGGGGGTGGCAGTAACTCAGTCAGAAAGAGTTAATGTTTCTAACAGAGAGAAACGGGAAGGAAAAGCCACAGAGAAGCGATTGGCTCAGGAGAGGTTCCGGCTGCAGAGGGGCGAGGTGCTGAGGTCAGCAAAGCATCATAACCAAGAGAACACTTCTGTACACAGCCCTTCATGTGGATGGCTTGCAATATAGCGGGAGTAAATGCACGCGGGTGTAAATCTGTACACATACATGTATAAATATATACCCATAATAGAAAAGGTGTACACAAAATATATACAAGCATGTTTAGAGTGTCTCAATTTGTGACACGTTACACCGGGTTGAAAAAAAGACTTACGTCCATCAAGTTCAACTGATGCTAAATTTAGACAACAGATACTTAGCCTATACAGTATTTGTACTTGCAGTATTTTGATCCATAGGAAGGCAAACAAAGAAACCCCAGTGACATATCGTCATCCAATGATATCTCCATGGGGGGGAAATAAATTCCTTCCCGACTCCAAATATTCCAATTACTCCCTGGATAAACATCCTTCCCATGTTTACTTATTTGGTATATCCCTGCATACCTTTCCTTTCTAAAAAGATGTCCAACCTTTTTTGAAGGTATCTATTGTATCTGCCATCACAGTCTCCATGGGTTATAAATTCCACATTGTAACTGCTCTTACTGTAAAGAACCCTTTCATTTGTTGCTGGTGAAATCTACTTTCCTCCAACCTTAAGGGATGGCCCCCGAGTCCTTTGTACTGCCCGTGGGATGAATAGTTCTTTTGATATCCCCTCTTAGATGCTCATTGCTAACGTAAACAAATCTAATTAGCTAGCCTCTCATAAATCAGAATGAATCCAATGTATTATGTTCGTCTAGATTACGTGTGTTGTATGCCAATTGTAAGAAATATCGAAATGGCTGCCATATTCAAGAGACCCAGGTAAAATGATCTGATATTGATATTTCCCCACTGTTGAATGCTCCAGTGGAATATCACAACAAAATGTGTGATTAGGATGAAAAAGGAGACTCTCTTGGAGCAGTGACCTAGTGCCGGGGTGCTCAAATCCAGTCCACCCCTCCCCCAAATAGGTCAGGTTTTCAGGATATCCCAGCTTCAGCACAGTTGGCTCAATCGACAGCCTGATTGAGCCACCTGTGCTGAAGCAGGGATATCCTGAAAACCTGACCTGTTGGGCAGCTTGAGGACTGGAGTTGAGCACCCTTGACCTTTAGGGTTAACTAGCATTGAAATGAATCTGCTTGGTATTGTCGCTCACTCACCCCTGTGCTGCGGAGCGCGTTGAAGCAATATAAATAAAATCATAATAAGATTTCATAAAGGAAAATATTTTTAGATCATTGAAAGACAACTTGAGGCCTTAAAAAGGGGCCAATGGCTGATAAAACAAACTTTCCGAAAGAATAGCAGTGTCTTCCTGAAATTAAATCTAACCACGCTAAAAGCAAATATTTTGCTCCTTTGGAAATTAATTACAAATGCATTTCTCAGGGGTCCTTTGCGAGTTTATCAGTAAAGTGTGTGATGTACCCTTGGCCCACGCATCCTCATCAGAGAGCCAATAACAAAGGGTGAGGGAGAGACAGGGCTTTACCCATTTAAACGCTTGTTGCACACAGGGACAGACAAAAAGGAAAGAGCCAGAGGAAAGGAAACCCCTCACAAGTTTCAGCTCACCACGTTTACAAATAAACTTTACGTATGGGTGGCAGATTAGTACAAAAAAAGTAAATCCCCAGATGTGATGTAAATATGTTACTGCTATTAGTAGTTTGGTCCCAGGAGGCACGGACTCCTTAAATGGGCCATTAAAGACCCTTCGCATCTTTAGCCCATCAAATATCTGTTATAGGTCCCTTCAACAAACATGTTACTGGCATTGTACACTTTGATCCTACATAGGACTGTCCCTTTAATTGGACATGGTATACCCAAACCCTCCCTTTACCTCCAGAACTGGCCCGGCGCCCAGTATGGTCCTCTCCACCCCACTGGCGTTGCCCTTCTGGCTCAGCGCAGTCAGGCAGTGTATGAGGAAGTTGGTGCTCTGCGTCTTTCCTGAGCCGCTCTCTCCGGAGATGACAATGCACTGGTTGATGCGCTTCTTCAGCATGGTGTGATAGGACACGTCCGCGATGGCGAAGATGTGGGGCTCCAGCTTCCCCAGCTGGTGGTTGTCGTACATCTTCACGTACTTAGGGTTGTAGATGGGTAGGAACTTGAAGGGATTAATGGCTATCAGGATGCTCCCTGCGTAAGTATAGATTTTCTGCTTCAGGAAGCGGGTTTTTAGGTTGCCCAAGATAGCAGACTCCCTCAACTTTGGCAAGTTACACAGGTCATCATAGTCCTCCTGAGGCCGGGGCAGGAAGCCCCTCTCCACCAGCCTGCGGGCCTCCTTCTCATCGGACACCAGAGGCAGGTGAACATATTTAATGCTCCCGTCCTGGTTCCTCTCCTGCAGAAGGAAGTAGTAGACATCCACCTGCTGGTGCTTCCCCTGGGCTCTCCGGGGCCACAGCAACACCCGTTGAACGGGCGAGTCGTTGAGATCAAGCACCCACTCCTCCCCTCCCGACTCCTTCACCTCTGCCAACACGTAGCACTTGGAGATGTCCAGCCCCAGGACAGACACCGCGTCCCTGATGACATCAGAGGTTGACGACTCTTTAGTGGCTGGAACCGTACAGCAGGAGTTGCTCCCTGGAGAGAGTTGTGGGTAAATGTAGAGATCGTGGAACCCTTTCTCATGGCCGGCGCCATTTTTTAAACTCATCCTGCCCCTGTCCTGGATCCGGCATGCCGTGTTGTATCAGAGAGCTGCATTCAGCATCTGGAAGGCAAAGTGAGGTTTTAAATGCAACACAGATTTGACCGCAACAATACATAGCACGCAACCAACGTTTAAACGGAGGAGCCCAAAAAACAAAACAGATGTCCTGAAGTGGGTTTGCTGGCTCTGCACTGATTGTTTAATGGTGGCAGAAAAGCCGCTATGGCAAACAGAAAAAAAAAAAAAAACACACACACTTTGGGATAATTTACCTGTAGTCACAAGAGACTAGGAAAAAACAAAAAAACACCATTAAATACTCTATTTTTTGGAGAGTGTCATACATATGCCATTCATAGCCTTAGAGAAACAGTCTAGGCAATATCCTACATGTGCGTTTTTAATAAATCAGTCCGATAGTATTAGGTAATAGTTAATTGTATTAACTCAATGCCATTATTTTCCATCTTACAATTTTTATAGAAGATATATATTAACAGTTTACATTAATACATTAACTTTTGTTTGATGGGGAAGGGTACTAAAGTTAAAAGGAGGAGGGCGGGGGGGGGGCACACAACATACAGATTAAGTAGGAATTGGATATCATCTTAATTATAAATAAGACAATTGCTTCGAACATTTGTCTCAATTAGAAGTCTATAACCCCATACTAAGGTCTGTCCTGTGTAAGGACTTATCCCGTCATCTCCACCATTGTTGTGGGGGAATAACGGGTAGTGTGGGGCCCTACAAGAGTACCGACCTGGGGTTTACTATGTGGCTTCCCGGTTGTGTCTTATTGCCATGTTTGATGAGTTTTTAAGCAGCGTTACTACATTCCTCCTCTCTCTCATTTTTTTAGTTGTGTATGTAAAGCGTGCGACAATGTCTAATTCTACAGTCATACCTTAGCTGGCAATTGTTTGGTGCTCCGGTTATAAATCTGTAAAAATCCTGATTTTGTGACTAACATAATGGCTGCCTTTCAGTTTCAATCAATCCTTCAGTCAGGGTACTCAGCAGCTACAATGTGTTCTTATATTACTATGGTATCATTATCTATTGTTACAGTTTGCAGCTCAAACTGCTGGGAATATTGGCAACAAATTATCACAAATAGGAAAGTGTTGCAAAGATCTTGCTAGGTGTGCTAAAACCTGCAATAGAAATAAAAGGATGCTTTAAAAAAATAAAAAAACAACTCATTAAAAATGACATTAAGAGTTTAATAATATTTTTTTTTTAAATGCACTAATAAGTATTATCTAATAATACAGAACTGATTGAAAAAAAAAATAAAAAAAACCTATATAAGATGTCACTTGTTTTGCTGCTCGAATATACTGATCATCCTTTGATTTCTATAGCAGGTTTATAGCACACATCCCCAGCTGTGCAAGATGTTTGTGATACTTTGTTGCCAATATTCCCAGATGTTTGAGCTGCAAACTGTAACAATAGGTAATGATACCTTGTAATATAAAAGAATACATTGGAGCTGCCTGAATTAGGCCTCGGCCCTGGTTATTGCTGGCGGACAGAGGCGCGCTGAGGCTGAGGGAAAGGCCTTAGAAAGCGCGCCGTCCGTGGGCGTGTCGGCGGGCGGACCAGTGACGTCACGGAGCTGGTTCGCCCTCATTGGGCGAACTGCTCACGTGACCGGCCTTGCGCTCCGGCAAGCGGGAAAATGAAAAATTTTCCTAAGACCTACGCTTCCGCGCGCTTGCGGAAGCGTAGACGAGCCCCTACTAAAGCCGCTCTCATTGCGGCTGTAGGGGCTAAGTGCCGAGCGGAAGCGCGCCTCCGCCCGCAAGCACTATCCATGGACGCGGCCTTACAATGACTGAAAGATTGATATGATTGATATAAACTGAAAGGCGGCCATTTAGTGAAAAAAGTAAAAAGTGAAAAAATCTGCGCTACCAATTATATATATTTTAGTGAATAATATTAACCTTCAACCATAACAGTTAAAATAACTAATAAGTGATGACTCGGTGTATCAAATAAAATAATAATGACAGTGATATATCAGTGAATACTAAATACACAACCATAAAGTGAACCATAAAGTGAATCGTGATATTAGAATAAGGAGAAAACCTTAACAATAATAGAGTCTGCTGCTGTGCTGCTTCAGATGGCGCAACATCCTATGTGACTATTAAAGAAGAAAAAAAGAACAGACCGCACACAACTCAGTGTAATCAATTAAAATACATTGAAATAAAGTGAAGGTGGTGATAAATGCACGTACAAAGGGGTGATGTTATCAGGCAATACATGAATTTCGTCACGTTACCAACTGGAGCAGTGTTCTCACACGGTGTGAACACTGTCCCAGTTTATAACGTGCCGAGATTCATGTATCGCCTGATAAATGCACGTACAAAAAAGGGGCTGTTAACACCACCTTCACTTTATTTCAATATATTTTAATTGATTACACTGAGTTGTGCGCGGTCTGTTCTTTTTTCCCTTACTGCCCATTTAGTGAACCCTGGGAAGCAGGATCTTTGCTGATCGATCCCGGGAGAACGAATCGTTCGGCAGCTTAGGTAATTCATTTTCAATAAAAGGTAATCAAATGCTAAATATATTAAAAAAATATTTTTTTTTTTTGTTATGTGCCGCTCGAACTGCCTTTTTAAGCTGTTAGAAGTAATATTTTCCACACTAACTATTGAAGCCACACTAGCAGACACTGGGTTTAAGAAAAAGGTAACAGAAATGTATTAATCTATACAGATTACAGAAATGCTTGTGAAACATCCACACCGATATTAATCATCATTGAATGAAAATGTAAGTCTTAAATACATTTACAACAACATTACAATACTCCTATAACTTCAGATCATGAAGGTCTTTCCTTTTAGGACTTTATGGAATTCTCAGCAAATGTTTTCTGGTCCGATCCATTTCTATACAGACGGTCACCGACCACTACAAAGATAGCACATGGAATTATACTGCACAGAAAATTTTAGTCCCACTCTTTGGGAATGGAGACTCTCTTTTCCAACACTGGAAAGCGGCTTCCCACCATATTGAATTTGGGGCCAGGCAGAGCAAAAAAACAGAACCACAAAATCCCAAAGAACCCCTCCACTGCTCAATTCCCTCCAGGCCTTGGGTCTATGAATCAAAGACTGCTCGTAGAAAGCACATTCTTTGTAACGGTCAGGAAATGATTTCGGTTGTACGTCCACACTGCACTCATGCCAGCCGGACTGAGTCACAGCAAGAGGTCTGCCTAGGGCAGGGGTTGGCAACTCCAGTCTTAATCATACTGAACCACTGATTGAGCCACCAGTGCTGAAGCAGGGGTATCCTGAAAACCTGAAATGTTGGTGGCCCTTGAGGACTGGAGTTGCCCACTCCTGGCCTAGGGCAATTTAACATCTGAAAAAAAAAATTAAAAAGGCCGCCTCGGACACAGACAGAATAAAAGATAACATGCTCCTTTGCACAGTCATCTCCTCCTGCTGCTGAATTTTGTGGACACTATTTATGTCATGCTTCTGTGAGCGGAATTCATTATGTTAAACTCTAGCTGCCTGGTATAGATATAAATGACCTCCTAGTTTGGAAGAGTCTCAGATTATGAAGAAAAGAAGATGGGCAGTTCACTTCCTGAACATTCCTTGTGGATTCTTGCTCCAATAAAAAGGTAACACACGAGTTGTTCATTGATGTAATCGTGTGTGCAAGTGTGAAGAGACAAGTGAGATTTGGAAAGCTCTGCCCACACAAAGAGGTGTATAAAGCTCGGTCCATGTGAAGAAGAGCCCCGTGGGGTTGGGAAAGCTCTGTAGCTTCTTTACATGGACAGAGCTTTCCCAACCTCACTGGGTTCTTCTTCACATGGACAGAGCTTTCCCAACCTCACTGGGTTCTTCTTCACATGGACAGAGCTTTCCCAACCTCACTGGTTTCCCAACCTTATGGGCGTCTTCACATATACAGAACCCCATGAGGTTGGGAAAGCTCTGTGCACTACAATATTTATCTATAAAAGAACTCACTGGTCTATTAAAATTGATCACAATCTGTTACATTTAAAGGTAGAAAGTGAATTACTTGAGAGTCACTGCCCCCTACATCGCTTTTCTGGAGAAAGTTAATCAAAATCCCTCCACATATAATGAGTGTACCTTCCGGTCTGATAAACGCTCTCTCCCTCCTCTAGGAGAGTTTCGGCTACTCATTCAGGAAGGAAATGAACACTGCAAAGAAGCTTTTCTTGGACATGAGGAAGTTAAATTGGGAACTTAGGTCACTGACCTACACCAATACTGCAAGGGGTCAGTGGCTGATTGCTTAGAGCAGTCCTTTGAAACTGCCCCCCTCTCCAAAGAAATCATATTGGTATCCGACACACAAAAGCAAGATGACCGCGGTTGCTTGGGACCCACAATATCATAACAGAATAAGGCTGCGCTTATAGTGCCGGCGACGACAGCGATGCCGCGTGAAAACAATTGCATTGCCGCCGTCGCATGCGCTTATAGCAAGCTCGATGTGACGGCTTGGTCGCGATCACTGGAAGTCATTTCAATTTGATATTTCCAGCGACCGCAGCCTGACGTGACCGTCGCCGGCACTATAAGTGTAGCCTTAGGCAGGGGTATGCAAATTTCTTGAGCTGCGCGCCCGTCCGGGAGCCGCAACGTTTGCGCCCCCCCCGTCCCAATGACTGGGTGTTGAATGATGTCGCGGGTCATGTGACGTCACCCCGCGGCGTCATTTGACTAGAGTTGCCCTGGCGACGTGTGACATCACATTACCCAACTGCGTCATTTGACGCCGCACCGCCGAAGACCCGCAGAGAGCAGGTAAGTGAGTTACAGAGGCCCCATTTAAATTAAATGCCGTGGGGAAGAGCGCGGGGCCTCTGTAACCGCACGCGCCCCCCTACAAATGTTCCCGCCCCCCAGTTTGCGCACTGCTGGCCTAAGGGTTCCATATAGTAGAATACTTTCATAGGGTAACTTTAGCGAGTAAATGGCCTTCAACCTACTATAATTCTTGCTCCCTCATCCTTTATCATTGCCACTTTCTGTATCTCCCAGTGTCCATGTATTGTATTGTATGTCTTTATTTATATAGCGCCATTAATGTACATAGCGCTTCACAGTAGTAATACACGTGGTAATCAAATAAATAACAGATAATATAAATAACAGGTCATGGGAATAAGTGCTACAGGCATAAAAGTAACATTAAGGAAGAGGAGTCCCTGCTCCTAGGAGCTTACAGTCTAATTGGTAGGTAGGGAGAACGTACAGACAGTAGGAGGGAATTCTGGTAAGTGCGTCTGCAGGGGGCCAAGCTTTATGTATCGTGTGTCCAGTCATATCCACAGTGCTATTCATATGCTTCTTTAAGCAAGTGTGTCTTAAGGTGGGTCTTAAAGGTGGATAGAGAGGGTGCTAGTCGGGTATTGAGGGGAAGGGCATTCCAGAGGTGTGGGGCAGTCAGTGAAAAAGGTTTAAGGCGGGAGAGGGCTTTAGATACAAAAGGGGGTAGAAAGAAGACATCCTTGAGAAGAACGCAAGAGTCTGGATGGTGCATAACGAGAAATTAGGGCTGAGATGTAAGGAGGGGCAGAAGAGTGTAAAGCTTTAAAAGTGAGGAGGAGAATGGAGTGTGAGATGCGGGATTTGATCGGAAGCCAGGAGAGGGATTTCATGAGGGGAGATGCTGAGACAGATCTAGGAAAGAGTAGAGTGATTCTGGCAGCAGCGTTTAGGATAGATTGTAGGGGAGACAGGTGAGAGGCAGGAAGGCCGGACAGCAGGAGGTTACAGTAATCAAGACGGGAGAGAATGAGGGCCTGAGTCAGAGTTTTAGCAATCGAGCAACAGAGGAAAGGGCGTATTTTTTTTATATTGCGGAGGAAAAAGCGACAGGTTTTAGAAATGTTTTGAATGTGAGGGGCGAATGTGAGAGGAGTCGAGTGTGACCCCTAGGCAGCGTGCTTGGGCTACTGGGTGAATGATCGTAGTTCCAACAGTAATGTGGAAGGAGGTAGTAGGGCCAGGTTTGGGAGGAAGTGAGGAGCTCTGTTTTTGCCATGTTGAGTTTAAGTCGGCGAAGGGCCATCCAGGATGATATAGCAGAGACATTCAGAAACTTTGGTTTGTACAGCAGGTGTAAGGTCGGGTGTTGAAAAGTACATTTGTGTGTCGTCAGCATAGAGGTGATATTTAAACCCAAAAGATGTTATTAGGTCACCTAGAGAGAGTGTGTACAGAGAAAATAGAAGAGGTCCCAGTATAGAGCCCTGGGGTATCCCCACAGAGAGATCGATAGATGTGGAGGTGTTATCAGAAGAGACACTGAAAGTACGATGGGAGAGGTAGGATGAGATCCAGGATAGAGCTTTGTTCCGAATACCAAGAGTATGGAGAATGTGAAGGATAAGAGGGTGGTCCACGCTATTAAATGCTGCAGAGAGGTCGAGTAATATGAGCAGAGTGTAACAACCTCTGTCTTTGGCAGCATGGAGGTCAGTTATTTTAGTGAGGGCTGTTTCCGTGGAGTGAGCAGTGTGGAAGTCAGATTGTAGAGGGTCTAGGAGAGAATATGTCATCCTGTCACTGAACCGTCCTCCTAAATCTCCTGGCAGCTTAGGCAGCGCTTATAGTGCTGGCGATGGGACCGATGACGTCACCCACGAAAGTTATAATTAGGTTTTGAAAGGGGGCGGGCAGAGGTCTCTGATTGCTTTAGATACAGTCACATGTGGCGACTGTCTCTAAAAAAAAAAAAAAAAATCTAATAGACCTGCCTTCAAATTTTTTTGCCGCGCCATCGCGCTTACTATAAGCACTTGCGACGGAGTCAATGTATTTGATTTGGAGCAACGTCACGTCGCTGTCGCCGTCGCAAGGCACTATAAGCGTATATATATAGATTTATGCTTACAACCATCTTTACCGGACCTCTTCTGCGAAACACCTGTGTATAAACTGTAGCATAATAATAATAGCATGTTCTTGTATAGCGCTGCTAGTTTTACGCAGCGCTTTACAGAGACATTTTGCAGGCACAGGTCCCTGCCCTGTGGAGCTTACAATCTATGTTTTTGGTGCCTGAGGCACAGTGAGATAAAGTGACTTGCCCAAGGTCACAAGGAGCAGACACCGGGAATTGAACCAGACTCCCCTGCTTCAAACTCAGTGCCAGTCAGTGTCTTTACTCACTGAGCCACTCCTTCTCCATACGCAGAGAGATTGGTAAACACTTTGTTCCTTTGTCGATTTCTGTAAACTAATTACATTGTCATCATTAGCCAAGAAAATGGAGGGGGAGAAGAGTGACAAATAAGATTATGAAGACAATCCCCAAAGCAAATGGAAATGTAATGTAATTTTCTCACAATTAAGTTCATTCTTTACGTTAAGTGTGATTGAAACTTGAAAGAGGGTTAAATTCCCACCAAGTATGGATTTGTTAATCTCCTCCTTCCTCCCCCCCATTGAATACCTCTTCTGGAGAATGTTTATTCTCCTCGAGAGCAAGAGTGCAGTTTTGTACTAGGCACAGTATTAATATGTGAGATTACAAAGTGTCCAGGAGACACAGAACAGGTACAGCAGCTTCGGTGCCCTTAGGGCAATTACAGGAGGGGCTGGGTGAAGGTAAAATGGGAGGAGGAAGCAATATACTATATACAGTACATAGTTTACGGAGCCTCAACACCCATGGGGAGTTTACATGTCCGCTTTTCAATTTTGCGAGGCCTGGGGCAGCTGTGTGTTGCACTAATCTGGTTAAAGTGTGTTACTGTATCCGATTTAATAAACATCTACAAAGTTATGTGACCTGTATTTAAATCAATATTACAATATATGTATGCTGGGGAAAAAAAAGGGGGGAGGGGGGGGGAGAGCGCCTTTCAAAAATAAATCCCTTTGAAACCAACCTTAATATCTTTCAACAAATGGTTTGGAATTCATGTAAAATTGTCCAAATACTTAAGGTCAAAAATGCTATATTGAGGAGACCTGCTTCATTTCTCTAAATATTACAGTATATAGAGCCGCACAATTGTTTCCTGGCACACTTAGCGGAGAAGCAAATGTTGGGTAGATATAGAGTCCGCAGATTCGGCACCAATAAAACTGTTTAATGGTAACCCAAGACTCCTTCTGGGCTGGTCTCCTCAATTCTTCGCTCTCACAAACATCACGTTCAATTAAGATACAGTAGGTTGCAAAATCTAAATATGGTCGGATGACATCGCTCGCCAATGGTTCCTTTATTTTCTTACCCGGCCTTACCGCCCCGGCCAAAATATTCATTCATTTTAGGTCATGGATTACGGCTACAATTACAAGAGCTCATATGTTTGCTAGCGGTTGTGTTAAAGTGGCAGTCCCTCCAAGGACCAAAGCGAACCAATTACATTACCCGATTTCCACTGTAAGGGGTCCCCTCTGGGTGATGGATGCCATTTTTATCCAAATATGACCCCTGATGTATTTTTATATTATTTTTTAAAGTGAGACTTGGGAGGGTGTGATTTCCTGTGGCTGCTCTCCTGTGAGTGTGAAAAGTGTGTGGTACAGCCAGAGCGCCCCCCTCCTCACATCCCTATAGGTTCTCCAATGAGGACAGGGTGAAGAAAACACTTCCCCATTTAGAGGCTCAAAAAAAAAATCTGTTTTTTTAATCAATTTCCGGAAAACAAAAAGGAGCGGTCAGATATTTGCTCTTAGCCGTGTTAGATTTGTTTAGGGAAGACAAACACTTTAAAGTATATTTTCTGGCCGACTATGTGGGATTGCACCTTTAAAGCAACAATACTACATCCCCCCCTTCTTTTCTTATTTGTATATGTGAAGCATGGGGCCATGTATTATTGGTGTTATTACCTAAGCTGGCAATCATTTGGTGCTCCTGTTATAAATCCTCATTGTGCGACTAATATAATGGCCGCTTCAGTCAGTGTAAGGCTGTTGCCATAGGGCGCGCAGCGCGAACAAAATGCAGTACCTCTATCAGGCTGGCTATAGTGTGCGCGAGGAAGCGCGGCATAATTTGAGACACAAATAATTTGGGGGGTTTTGAGTGATGGCCGCGTCACGGCCACGTCACATGAGCGGTTCAGCCAATGAGGGTGAACCAGCCTGGTGACATCACAGCCACACGTGACTCCATGCGTTCGGTCGCGCGCACGCACGCCTACACTATATCCAAGGCCTAACTCAGAAGCTACAATGTATCCTTATACTGTATTACTAAGGTAGCATTATCTATTGTTGCAGTTTGCAGCTCAAACTGCTGGGAAATTTGGCAACAAATTATCCCAAACAGGAAAGTGTTGCAAACATCTTGCACTGCTTGGGAGGTGGGCAAAAACCTGCTATAGAAATTAAAGGCTATTTTAAAACTCATTAAAAATGGTATTGTTGGGAATCAGGGGATCCCCGAAATGCATTAATATCAACGCGGTGGACCACCTGCTTCCGAGGTATTTCCCAGTAAAGGTAGCGCCGGGACTTCCTGGTCTTTAAACCCCCGTTTCACACAAGTCAGTAAAAAGTCGCAACCGATGACACTGCCGCTCCCTATTGGCCCAAGTGATGAGGCAAATTTAAACCTTTTTTTGAGAAAGCGAAACTTAGGTCAAAGGGTAGGCGTCACTCTGACGCCACGATCATGCAACTAACTTTACTCCGCAGTGACCACAAGAGAGCCTCTGATTAAACCACCTGTGCTGAAGCAGTGATATCCTTAAAACCTGACCTGTTGGTGGCCCATGAGGACTGAAGTTGAGTACTCCTGCAATAGACAATATTCCACGCCCCCCCACCTTCCTCCCAGGAGGTTGACACACAAATCATGCACAGAATGGTTGGCAGTTGGATACATCTCCTCCCATGTAATATTATTCAAATCCAGAGCAGGTGACCGGTTATCTGAAGATCTCTGCTTGTAAATCTCGCACAGTGGAATATATGGGGTTTGGCAGAGACACCTTGATTGTTAGTCACCGTACCTGCATGATTAATATTTGATGAAAGGTTTTGAATCTGGAATGCTTAATTATTTCTGCCAGTGATTTTTTTCCCCTCTGTAACATGACATTTGCAATCCATAATTCCTTTGTAATTGTCCATTTTAATTATGAAACCCCCCTCCTAAATTATTCCTTCTCTACTGCACGCTCCATAAAAAAGTTTTACAATTTTGAAATACATGGGGAAAAAAAAAAAAAAGTTTTAACTTTACAAAGAAAGTGGAACTAGAAATATAAAATAATGATTGTCATGATATCGTGAGAGATTATGTATTTTAATCCATCTGGTGCTTCAGGGGTTAATGAAGGTACAATTTGTGTTTACAAATACCAAATATTGGGTTTATGACAGGTCAAGACCTTTCCTGGGTCTAGGATCTTCAAAGAGAACTTAATTGGAGGGAGGGGGGGCTGTCATGGATAAACGCTAACCAGATACTATTCTGTCAACCTCAAAGAAGCCTCAATGTTCGTGAATAATAATTACTGGTGCATTCCAGAGAGCTGACACACAGGGTATGCTTTCATTTAAGGACTTTATTAAAAATGAGAATATCATGTGACGTCATTTGCTGTACATGCTAAGAATTACGTGTGTATCCGTGGCAAAGAATGGCATATAATGATTACAGTTATGGGAGGTCTAGCAGATACTAAGGGACAGTTATCCATTTGTCGCTCAAATTTAGGATTAAGACGGTTGTGATTAGTCTCGTTGCGTCCGTCATGGGCGCCCGAATTTATTAATGTGAAACGTGTGTAAGTATTACAGAAGGGAAGTTAGTAGCGCGGTTATATACTGAGGCACAAGTAAAACGCAGTTCGGAAGGAGTTTTTTTTCTCTGTTGTATAACCGCCAAACTCACAGTTAATTTATGACAGGGTGGGCTTTGGGCTTGTGTGTTTCAATTGGGGGTTGGGGGGTTGAGG